>NW_008678968.1:60409-70727 GCF_000695815.1 Acanthisitta chloris
AAACCTTCAGATACAATCTAACAAACACAGTGCCTAGTGCAAGTTAGAACTGGGGATGCTCCTTCAGAAGGATGTTGCATGACCTAGCAGAGAAAACTGCTGGAAATAACATTGCCTATGAGAAAGACAGCTAAAAAAAAATTATCTGGCCTGATAAAGTGGTACTCTCTGGAAAGTAGATGGGAACCTCTTGAGTCTGAGAGGGTCTTGAAGGATTTTTGTTCATTCTCCTGATCCCCAACTTGCTCAGTCCCTTTGACTGAGAAGTTATCCTGACAGCTGTACTGCAGTGTTGTGAAAACACCGAGCATCACTTACCCTAAATACCTGCACAGTTTTCTCCTGTTCAGCCCTGACCTTCAGAAAAATTGAGAACTTTGGGAATTAGGCACAGAAGTATTTTTGAGATATGAGAATTTTAATAGCGATGGCTTTTATTAGGACTTGTAGATCACTTAAAAAGCTTTCAAAATGCCAGCAAGTATCTAACAGTAGCTTAAACTGAGTGTAAAACTAATTGCCAGGCCACTTACATTGTCTCTGATAACACATGCTGAAGCTTGTTTTTTCAGTTGTGTTTCCTATGAAAGTGAAGTCTGTGGATAGCTTGTGTGTGTGTTTCCATAACTTCAGCATCTCTTGAGGGATGCTCTAAATTTTGTGAGATGATGTATCTAGGACAAGGCCAAGGTGAGTTGAGGCTGGGCAAAGTCCAAGTTTGCAAATCTTCACAAGTTCGCTCCTAATAGCTTTAGTATCCTGGAGTGAACCTGTAGAGTCAGAATTCCTCTTATTATGCTACTCTGGGAGATACTTATAAATGGAAAAGGAAGGGAAGCAGATAGTTTTGGATTAATTAGGACTGGACAAATTTGTCTTTTGTGTAGCATTTCCCCTAAATTCTCTTGGGTATAAACCAAAGCATATTAAAGGCAATGTTATAGATACAGTTTATTAATTATTGAAAGCATCTCGGCTATTGCTGAGGAAGCCTTTGATTTTATAGGCTGATTGGCCTTGGCGCTCCATCACATTTCTCATCCTAAACTGCCGAAGTAAATAGGTAAACTGATGTTAAGAAAGCAAAGTGAGCACTGGCTACATCTGCAAAAAGGGCTCATCTCTCACAGACTCAGGGAAGAAGAGAGGTCTTCATGCAGCCCCCAAGAACTTTTTACTTTAATGCACAGTTTGGGCATCAACGTGTTTTGATACAATTTTAAATCTGCAATCTGTTTCTAGGTTTGTTGCTTGGAAAAAATGCTTAAATCAATTCTACTTTCTATTCCTGAAAATGTGCAAGGAATTTTTTAACTTTCTCATGAATTTCTTTCCTTTATAGATGCAATTTACCTCCTATATCTGACAAATACTTCATGGACGTTGGGGTAAAGACGGATGTTGTGACAGTCAATCCCAGTATAATCACTGAGAGGTTATTTCTGTTTCTTGTATTTTCATCTCTTTTGCTTTCCAAATCTACCTTTCACTTAATTCTAACTGTTACAGAGAATTTTATCCCAAATATTACTTAAACTGACACTATGAATCATATATTTCATTTTGAATTGAAGTTATTCAGTATATGGAATCAGTAACAACTTAGAGAAATCTGTTACACACTTAAACCTGCACATTGCTGATAGCAAATGGGAAGCCGAGGGCTAAAATTACAACAATAGAGCCATCCTTCCCCTAGAAGTCTTGTGCCATGCCTGTAAATGCGAGGCAAATGTCTTAGAAACATTCAGGGTGGAAGCAGCTGGATTCCACACTAAATGCCTAAATCACAGAATGAGAATCATTAAGGCTGGAAAAGACTTTTCAGATCTTCACATAAATAAAATAATACACACTCTCATATGTTTTAAAGAAATGCCAGTTAAACTTCATAGCCAGGACTGACTGAGGGATTTTAATTTTAAATTTGTTAATACCCTAATGCTACCTTCCTGACAGGTTTGGGACCATAGGGCTTATTACTGCTTTCCTTTCTTGATGGGGGAATTCAAGCAACATAAATCCATTTGTCGATTTTGCATTTCTTATGAGTGTTACAGCTAGATATTTTAGACATTTGCTTGCCTTGGAGTTTACCACTTTTTTACACAGTTCTGCACTGCGAAGTGCCCTATACACGTCTCCACACCTTGGAGAAATGACATACTTCTGATAATAAAATGAGAAGCAAGATATGATCAGAAATGACTACAAAGTTTGTCCACTGTTTAATGAATTTATTGCCAAAAGAGAGTAGGATATGAATGTTTTTATCCCCTGAATTTTTGCCCTACATTTCATACTGATGCTGTAGGTGCAAATGTAAATATATTCCCCTTGTTAACTGAAACATCATTTCAATTATCTCTATATCAGAAATATTTCAGTAAAAGCCCACTGGAGTTTTTTTGTCTGCTGGGTCCAGACTGACCATCACTTGCATCCTTTTCCCTTTAGATTTCATAAGCTGGAAAAGTGGAGGAAACCCTTCTATGATGTGCTCCAGGTCTACGAGAATGCTTCCGTGCTGCTGCCAGCTTTCTACAACACTCGCAACACGGACGTTTCAATCCGGGTCAAATATGTCCTGGATGATTTTGAATCTCAGCAAGCTGTTTATTACTTTCATCCCCAGTATCTCATCAACGTCTCACGCTACTGGCTCGGCCAAGGGGTGCGGGCCAAGCGGATCAGCACTGGACTGATCCTGGTGACTGCTGCCCTGGAGCTCTGTGAAGAGGTCCACCTTTTTGGCTTTTGGGCCTTCCCCATGAACCCCTCAGGGATTTTTATAACTCACCACTACTATGACAATGTGAAACCTCGCCCTGGTTTTCATGCTATGCCCTCAGAAATCTTCAATTTCCTCCACATGCACAGCAAGGGGATCCTGCGTGTTCATACGGGGACCTGTAGTTGACAGGGACACCGCTTCCTCTGACACAAAAGTGTAACAGGACCTTGATGCCTGTGTATGGTGTAGGAGGTTTTATTACACCCTGAGATTATGCAATAATTGTTTGATATAAATTTCCTCAAGGCATTGCATCCCATAGGATCTAGGATACCAGCATCTTTCCTGCTAGCACAGTTGGGTCTGTAATAGCATAGGAGAAGCAAAACTCCTCTGTCCCGGGGTACACACTGCCCTGGAAAGCAGGTCAGATAAGAAGCACATTTCCAATAGATTTAGGGATAAACAGAGCACATTAATATATTTATCATTTCACTATGAAGAAAAGCACCAAGCTTTTGAGGAAAATCAGTGGTGGAGTATTTTAGTATAGACTGTACAACTCTACATAGGTTTCTAAATGGAGTACCTTGGGGCATTGCCAGATTTTATTGAAAATACTCTTCTCTGGCATTTAGGTTTTTGAAAATAGTCTTTAGCATTATCATGTAATGGGGATATATAACTTGAGATCTTTGTTCTGTAATGTCACCAAGTGTTGGTCAAAAATAGCAGATAGATGTGTTAGGAATAAACAAAATCATTTTATGAATTTTTTCATCTAGAATAGAAAAGAATGTTAAACTCACATTCACAGCAACAGGTAACTGTGTGGATTATGGTGTGATACTGTTTTAGAGTTTCTTTGTTCTTCCTTCTTGTGTCTTACATTTCCATTCTCCTCTGCTGATTGTGTTTTCTTTTTCCTTGTCTGTGATGCTTTTCTTCTAGCTGACACATGAGCAATATGTGTACTTCCTCTTACAGCAACCATCGCAGCTTCAGATTGAAGTCCTTGTTGAAGAAACATGCTCCTTCATGCTTCTGCAAGGTTTTCTCAGTCTGAATGGCAAGGAGATTATGTAGTTATAGTTTACAAATTGATTTTTTGGTTCAAGTAAGAGAGAAAAAGGCATTTCCTCACTGATTTTTATTAAAGACTTTGTAAGAGTAGCTGAATGTTGATTCACTGTTGTGCAGGTTGAGTTAATACTTTCAGGTATCTGTAATAAGTAATGTCAGGAAATGAAGTTAAAATACAGAGGAAATACTTTGTGGCTTAGATTATAATGCTTATTTTAAAATTGCACATCCCTAGATGTCAGATGTCTTAAAGTGGCATTTTTGTATGTTGAGAATGTTATTAGGATAGTAAAAGGGCTGGTATGTTCTTTAAAATGTTACCAGTGTAGCTCTGTCAGTTATGCCAAGCTTAGTTTTTCACCTGCTACAGTTAAATTGGCAAAATCCTGATGCAGAAAAGAGGCCACGTGTTGCCAAAGTTTATTCTGTTGTAGTGGGCAGCTGGTGTATGTTACTGGTATGACTGCCTACACAGGAGGGTGAGGTGTGCTGTTTCAGCTGTCTTGGCATTGTTAAATGAAGAGTTTCCCTGTCTAAGTTCTTAGTCTGAAGCACTTGGGCTGTTGTCCAGTGCCTTGTCTTGTCTTACAAAGATTACAAGATCTTTGATCAAGGATTTGAACTTAAAATTCTATATGAGGAATACCTACTTTTTTTGCAGGGGGAGGGTTTAAACCCAAATCTGGACTTTTTGGTTTTGATTTAGTAATGCATGAATGCACAAAGCATCTTTTAAAAGCCTTTGTGCTATGCTGAGAGCTGTGAAATTTGCTCACACTACAAGAAAAATGATCACAAAGGAAGTGAAGCACAGTGGTCACCACTTCAAAAGTCCCTAGTGACCAGGTGTGACCTGGATGGTATGTGAGTGTAATTCCTTAAATCCACAATAGACTCTGGAGATATGACTACCTTAAAATCAATCAATCAATCAATCAATCAATCAATATCCTTGATAATGGTGTCAGAACTCACCTGGGAAACAACAGCCAGGAGTAGGTGAAGAACAAGTGCTTAAGCTTTATATATTTGTGTTGTTGTGGTTTTGGTTTTAGAGTTATACTGTGTTTTAGTGATCACCCCCTTGTATCAGCTAGCTGTGAAATAGGCAGCGCACTAATTAACTTGTAGGTGAAATGGTTTCCTTGATTTAATATGCAAAAGAGATCTTTGTCTTTGCTGTGTTTTGTAAATTTATGTGCAAAGGGCTTTGACAATGAAGTGCTGTAATGAAAGTGCTATTTAGAGAGCAATGTGACCCTGTGGGTTGGCCATATTGCTGTGCATTAAGCTTTATGGTAACAGTAATGACACTGAAGCTGGTACCTAGAGCCCTTACTCCTTATTCTGCCTGAATTAGGGGACTAGTAGTGACTTCAGGATTGCTTTGCTGCTGCTGCTCTGCTAAGATTACCTTCTTTAGTGAGAGGTTTTTCTTTACTATGGTGATTGAAGTGAACAAAATCAATTGAAAGGAGTCTGATATGTTGCAAAAGATAGTTCTAAAAAGATGGGAAAGCACTTGAGAAGCATCCATATGTTAACAGAAACGGTGCAAATCCCTCTCTTTAGTTGCAAAAATCCTTTTAGACAGACAAAAGGATAAGCAAAACTGTATTTACAGTTAATCTGTAATACAAGGTCACAGACATTTCCTTTCCTTTGTTTGCTTCATATAAATGAGCAATGTAAGTTCACTGTAATAAGTGCAGTTTTACTGTGTTTAGATTTTGACTGCTTATAAATCAATAGCTACTATATTTTTTTAATGATTTTAAAAAGTGTGTGCAGGATACTCACACATATGCACCAAAGGCCCAATCTTGCCACATTTATCTGAAAAGAGCTCCCATTGAAATGTGTGGGAATTTTATTTGTGTTGGGACTGCAGAAACAGGCCCAGACATGTCTGTGAAGGTGTACATAGGTGTATAGTTAGATATAAGGAGTGATTTGCAAGCCAGAAAGATAATTAAAGAAATATATATATAAAATAGTCCTTGAGATGTAATGCATGTTGCCACATGTTTATTTTCTGATTCATTTTTCAGGTGTTGCTCAAAAAATGTTTGCAAAATTATAGCATTTGTCAGAAATGCCATATGCAGAAGGGCTTTTGCAGAAAGAAGGACCCTCCTTGTTTTCTGCCATCATTCTTTTGTGTGCTAATTGTAAGAAAATACTCTTTTGACATCAATAATTTGTCTGAGTTTGAGGCTATTTTGTTTTTCCTTCTTCCATGCAGTCAAAGCTTCAAATGTCCAGTCTTAACCTTTAAATGATATCTGAGTGATAAGAAATGACTTTCAGGTATGCTTGCTGCAAGTAAAGGACATGCATAGTACATTGTACTTTCCCACAGAAGAAGCTTCAGGCCCCAGAGAAATCCCCCCTACAAAAACCTGATCGGTCCAAGAAGAAAGGCTATCAGCTGTCTGGTGCCACATCCTGGGCTCAAGCTGCAATCCCAGCTTTGTTGCTGAGGATATGAAATCTGAGACAGGGAGAGAGAAAATTATAACATTATGGATTAATCCCCAATTCCTCATATTATTTAGGAGAATCTCTTAAGAAGCTCCTGAGAGCTGCATTCACTGGCAAATTCAAATTCAGCTGAAAAAACATAACTAGGATTGCTTTGACTTCACTGTCAGGTCAACAGAGGAGGCTTGTGAATCTGCCAGCACTTTCATTAAAGGCCAGTATTTGATTTATTACAAGATTTGATTTTGATTTATGAAATCCAACTCTGCTGTTTTCCAGCAAAAATGGATTAAATGGCAGTAGGGCCATCATAATATTTTAACATATTTTCTGTGATTGCAGTGGGGTTGTCAAAGCCAGCTCATGAATTGCAAAGGGAGAGCCATACCACAGCAGTTCCTCCTGATGCAATCTTGAGGAAAGGCACCATGGTGAGTAGGTCTGTGGTTGCCTGGAAAAGCGATGTGAAGGGAACATAGGAGATTGCAACCACAACCCTGACCCAGAGCCTTTAGTGCTGAGGAATAACCTTACAGAGATGAAAGATGAAGCCTCACAGCTTGCAGCGAGCAGGGGTAGCTCTTCCAGTCCCCCAAAAATCTGCCCCCATGTAGGCTCGACTGATGATAAATTAAAGGTGATGTTAACTCAGGATAGCCAGATGTAATACATGGAAGAAGTAAACTCTAAGAATCGTCCACTCTGGTGGGGGTTTGGTGAATCAGTAGAAATGTTGCTCAGACCTTGAAGGCAAAAGCACAGGTGGTGACGCAGATATGTGGGTGTATTGCCCATGTTCTTCTTTCCCTGGCAGCAAGGAGCAGGGAGCAAGCATGTGAAGGAAACTGAGGTGGATAAAACACTGAGCCATGGAGTGAGAGGGAATCTGTCATTTTTTAATCACCTGAGGCTGGGTGACTTGTCAGCAAAGCTCTGATTGTAGAGAGCACAAGCTTGGGTGGTGAACGTGGAGAGCTCTGGAGTGCGCCTTTTCCCCAGTCTTGCTTACATTTGAGCATGCAGAGAAATTTGGAGCTTTTACAAATGTGTGAAGAAGGGAACAGAATAATTTGGCAATCCCTAAGGGCCAAGTTCCCTGGGAAATTCTGGAGTTGGCTGAGGTTTTAAGAATAAAGAAGTCAGTAATTATGCTTAGGGTCTTTTCCAAAATCCAGTGAAATTTTGGTGTACTCCAAAAACAGATCCTAACCCTGGGCAGGAAGAACAGCCTCTTATTTCTTACTCACTTGATTGCACATACATTTTGTAATATATTGCAGATATGGTGCAGTAGCAATACTGTTTTCTTAATTGTGTGCGTAAGGAACAAACTTATCTGGAAGCACAAGAGGCTGTCACAGTCTCTTCCAGATTTCATCAATTCATCTTTTCTCATCTATGCAAAGCATTTCATCGTGGCAGTGTAAATTGCCATATGAAATCACACATGAGTCTTCTGTACTGACTTTATCAATGTGAATCACATGCCTCAAGAAAAGAGGGGTTTTTTTCTGCTTGCATTAAAATACCAGTGTGGAATTTGTCAGTGATCGGAATGTGTTCAAGGCAGGATGAAGCCCATTCCCTTTGAAGCCAGTGCAACATTCAGATTTGGCTTCAGTAGAAAGAGAAATTGGGTCTTACGTCAATGCTTGTAATTCAAGCCAATAACCTGCAACTCCTAAAAAACCCTCCCAGACTATTATCATTTTATGTCTTATTGTCATTTTGTCTAATATGGGTGAGGCTGCAGGGCATCCCTGTGTTGTCTGCATGGTATTCAAAATCAAGAAAAATTGTATTCAGTTAAAAATTGTACTTGAGTGCTTTTTAAAATCAAACTTAGGGGAAATCCAAATGTATGCTAAGTGTTAGGGTGAGGGAGCCTGGGCCCCAGGCTGTCAGCACCTCCAACTCTCCCCAAAGCCCTGAGCATTCAAGAAACATCAGAAATGAGGGACTGGGCCATAGTGGGAAGCATAAAGAAAGACAAATCTGCCTCAGCACTTCAAGAATTGAAAGCTGTAAATATGTTATTGATGTGTCTGACTTTCTATTTAGAAGCCATAAATGTTCTCAGTGTTTGATCTTTGGGTAAGTTGATGTACATTTTTAACTGTACTAATCACTGTAAAATGTGTTAGCATGTAAAATAGTGACAAATTAAGACAGAAAAATCAGATAACTGTGTTGGCTGGTTCTTGAGATGTATGTTCTACCTGAAACTGTCTGATGGACCAAGACACAGAAGTATCTCCAGTGCTCCATACGTCTTGTGAAAACTCTTGTTACTGACCATTTGAGCAGTGTGGAACAAGCAGAATTGAATTAATCCATATTTGTTAATCTTGTGTCAACCAAGTGATACACATTTATATGTGCATTAGAGCCTGTCTCCTTAGGGATGAGGAAAACTGCCTGTGCCTGCTCTGTCTGGGACAGGACATGGTGATTTTTGCTTCATTCCTGGGTTCTTCTCTTTGTAAACCTTGAGATCCCTGGTTCAGCCCATGTAAATTGTATTGAACAGCTGCTGCTTGATGAATATGCCCTCAGTTTTCACCTGGTGGTAAACAAATGCTTAGTTTGGGAATGCTGGAGTAAAACTGTGTGTCTTCACACTAGGGGAGCTTGGGCTATTACAAAAATAAAGTTGTTTCATGTTTGTTATCTCTGTAAGGTGGTGACAGTGGGGGTGGAGAAATCCATGCAGAGCCATGCTGGTTTCATGCGAATGTTAATCCCTTGTGTCCATTGACTCATATTTCTTATTTCAACCTTCCACCCAGTAATTTTTGCTTATTATTGTTTCTGTAGCTGTACTATGATTGTAATAGAAAGCCTATCAATTGCTGTAAGCCATAACTAGAACAGTAATCAGGGTATTTTTTTTGTCGGTGTCACTGTGTTTGAAAGATGATTTAATTCTATTGAATAAACCACTTTAACAGTTTTCTGGGAAAGGCAATCTTTGGGCCACTTTTTGTGCCTTCAAGCTAATTTTATGGTTTTTGTTTTTCTGTGTCTCTGAACAAGTTGAGAGTTGGAAGCTCAGCCGATAGAAATTGGTTCATAGAACTAAAGAATACTACTGCGGAATTAGATGATGGTATAGCATAGATTGTAGATCTATAAAAGTATATTTAGGGTTATGCAATGATACAAATTGAAAATTTGGTATTTTGATCACTGAACATTCAGTGTGTATTCTGGATTGTTGCCTATAATATCTGGGCACTGTAAGGTAATTCATTACTAGAAGTAGCAATCCGTGCACAGACAAGCTTTGAAAATCCTCTGCAATCCCTGGGGTTTGCCTGCTTATGCCTTCCTAACAGCTCTGTCATTTGCTGTCCTCACCCTTCATATAAAGTCATCTTCCTTGGACCTGGTCTGTCTTACTCAGCCTCAGTCTTACAAGCTTACACTTCCATCAATATTCTCAGCTTCCAGAGAATTAAAACATATATGGAAAAATACTTGTGCTATTACAGATGAGACAACCATCTATTTTTTGAAATTGGGTGTTTTCCCAATTGGCATTCTATCGCTCCTAGATTATAAACTGAAGTAGGAGTAGGTAATAGAAATAACACACTCTTGATATTGGTGCTGGTATAAGGGAAATTTAAAAGGACTTTGAAGCTGCAGAGCTGTGGTGAACGCTGCAGGAATCAGTTCTCGTTCTTGCTGACATTAAAACTGATGTACTTCCTTCCTCCAGCTGCTTGTGATTATTGTTAGTGATTATTCAATCAAGGAAAGGAAATGTGGAGAGGGAAGAACGAATAGACAGATTGACACTGGGTGGTATAATTTCTGTCTATCACATTGCAAATTGCTCGGCTAAGCAAGCAATCAAAGAATGGTTCATTTCCTAAAGCCTTCAGCATCCATCATTTTCCTTAGTGGCATTTGCAGCTTTGGCTCTGAGAAAGTCTCAATAAAAAGCCATAGTGAATTACAGAGATGTTTCACCACAGCCTGTTTCTGACAGTGCCCAGAAGTGGGTACTTA
>NW_008678968.1:70781-75833 GCF_000695815.1 Acanthisitta chloris
CCGGTATTGCCAGCTTGTATTTTTGGCCTCGGCAGTGCTATGTGATACCAAGTGTCAGATTTTAGCTCTGTGTCCTTGACTAAGTGATTCCTTTTGCTTTTGTGAGCTCCCAAGGGCACCCAGCGAGATGTCTTTGGATTGTGGGACCTGCCAGATGGAGCCAGGCCAGATAGCAACCGCCTTTCTTCCTGCACAGGCATCACAGGCATCACCTCTTGGAATGAAAGCTTTATGAATCTCTATTTACCTTCTTGCCTTATCGTTGGTTGTTTATTTGTTTGGGGCTGTGTGTGTGTTTTGGTTTTGGTGTGGTTTTCTGAGGTTCTTTTTACCCCATAGCTCTGCTAACCTGAATCTGCTCCTGAGTGGTGAAATGCTAGCAGTCAGGTAATGTTTATCACTCAGTTATTTTCTTGCTCTAAGGCTTCAGTCATCTTTTAGTCATTTCAATGGGTCTGGATAGAGGAATAAATGATTTACATCCATAAAGAAACTATTGTCCATCACAGAGGGAAAATGCTACATTAAGTGTTTGTAACTGCTGCCACAGGAACCTTTTATAGTGGAGAAGACACCCTGGTTGCAAGGATGTCAGTGCCAAAGCTGCCTACATGTAGAAGTTCAGGCCCCACTTTTTTTTTTCTATACCTGAAAACTTTTGTTAGCAAGTTCAGGTCTTAGCCACGAGTTTGGAGCATGAGTATTTTGTTACAGGTGGGATGTAGAGGGTAGATGGCTCTGTAGACTCCAGGGACACTAATAAAACCTCTGGGTTGTACAGAAGTGCTTGCTGTTGGGGTAGCTGGTCCCACAGGGGAAAGACAAGGGGGCCTTGGAATTCCACTGATTCCCAGGGATTCAGTGCTGCCTTTTGAGGCCTACAGACATGCTGATATATTAAAGGTCTTCCAGATGCAAGGTGTGCTGCCAGGCCAGATTTAAGTGGATTGATAGAGCAAGACAAAATTAATTGACAAAAATCAGCTTTCTCTGAGTTTTGTTGCATCTTTAGAAATAATAAGGGGTAAAATCCACTGCTTTCCTTTCAAAGAGCATCTTTTGTTTATTTTTGTAAGGAATAGATGTCAGCTGTAGTAACAGCCAGGACCTGTTGGTTTCAACAGTCTTTCTAACTTGCTGGACTGAAGAGTCACAGATTTTGGAAAATTAAGTTCATCCTTCTCCCACATGAGGTGAATGAAGCACCACTGAGATGTCTGAGCTGATGCCTGGAGCTTCACAGGAACATTTTTATCTCACTCCCTGTTTTCTCAGTGGCACTTGATAGGCTGTGGGCTGCAGTCAGGTCAGGCAGGCAAATGCTGTTTAGGCAGTGGAAGTTAATCTTGGTTACATCCATGTTTTCAAGCACAATATTTCCCTTGAGAAGTGCTGAGGCACTGAGGGAGCCTGGTAATTTTGCAAATAATTTGCCATTTTTGCTGCTTAATGCAAATGTCATCAGGCAATAAAATAAAATACTTGAGTCCCTAATGCGCTGCTCTTTAGATGTTTCCATGAGGCACAGGATGATAACTATGGAATACATGTCCCTTTAACCTGAAAAGATTAACCACATTTTTGACTTCCCGTGTAGGTGTTGCATGAAGTACTGTGTACTGGGAATGGGTTTTGCTTTATTTTTGTTTCAGATGTGTCTCCTCAATCGCATCTTTAATAAATCTCTCAGAAACTTTGCTCCGTGTGGCAACATTTGGGAAAGGTTTGCAATAGCGATGGATTTGAGTATGTCCCTATGTGAAAACTGATTGAATAGACTCTTTGAGTGATGGTGAGAATGAAAATTAACCACCCTCAGGTATTTCTCTATCTCCTTTATGGAGCATCAATTACTTGTGCAGAACTAGTGTGTCCTGCCCTTGCAACCAGAGGAGATGGTCTCCAATTCTGACAGTCCAGGTATCCTGTAGATAAAACTGGTCAAAGTCAACGTATTTTGGAGAAACGATAGTCATGTTTCTGGAGCAGTGAGGGAATTTGGCTGAACATCCTCTGTTTACCCGACATGCCCATTTTATGACTGGCTCGCCTTCACTGTAGGTCCCGTGGGTGGTGGAACACAGATTTGCCACTTGTGGGAGGAGACCTCCAGAGGGTGATAGTGGCTTTCCTCCCTGTGCACCCGATGTGAGTGGAGCCCCCCATAACCAGGTGGTTCAACATGTATACACCCTCTCTCCTGCTGAGATTTATGGTGGCTGACATGAGCACCCACAACACCTTGAAGGGAATACATAATCATAGAATCATAAAAGTTGGAAAATACCTTAAAGGTCATCAAGTCCAATCATCAACCCTGCACCATCACCATATTCACCACAAAACCATGATCCCAAGTGCCACATCGACATGTATTTTGAACACTTCCATGCATGGTGATTCCCACCACTTAACCTGGGCAGCCTGTTCTGATGCTTTACATAAAACATTGTCTAATAGCTAATCTAAACATCTAAATATCATAGCGTGGTAGAAGCTGCTATGTCCACCAGATCTTTTCCCTCGTTGAAGTGGGATGGGTCTCACTGTTCCTCCTACCTTTATCTGGCAATCTTGTTTGCTTTCTGTACAAGGTAGTATGGATGTGTAGAGGGGTCCCTCCTTGTTCAAGACCTCATAATTCTAGAAGAGCTTTGGAGTGCAGCAATCATCAGGCTGCTGTCTATGGCTCGGGGGATCTCTCTGCTTCTTTTTTTTCTTCCAGGAGCAGAAGGGAGACAGGAAGATTTGACAGAGCCTCTGTGTATCACACTGTGCCACTCTCAGACTAGCCCCAGAACCAGACTTAGTCTGACCTCCTTCCTTGCTGCATGCCATCGAGAAATCTTAAAATCCTATTTCTACTGGCACCTTTGCAACCTGCTCCAGGAGGTTCCTTGTCTTGCATAAGCCACCTTCTTTGTAATGAGGATGCATATTTCATGCATTTCTTTTTCTCCTTAACACTCAGTTTTATGGCTCTCTAGTCTTCCTTGTATATGAATTGTATATAGTAATGCAGATGTTGGGATTACATAGGTTTCCCTGGGCTTTCCAAGTTCATGGGAGCAGAATAGCCCCAGTGCCTGCCTGTTGCTTCAGGATCAGCTGTGGCAACAGTATGTAAGAGAGTGCTGTATTTGTTGGTGAATGTCACAGCATCACAGAATTGTTTGGATTAGAAGAGCCTGTAAAGATCATTTCATTCCAACTCCCTGCCATCGGCACCAGGTTGCTTCAAGCCCTGTTCAACCCACCTTCCAGGCATGGGGCAGCCACAGCTTCTCTGTGCAACGTGTGCCAATGCATCAGCACTCTCACAGGGAAGGATTTCTTCCTAATCCCTAGTCTGAATTTACCTGCCCTCAGGCAGTTTAAGACTTGCTCTCTGCCTTGACCGAAATTGGAGTTGGAAGGCAGAAGGGAAGGACTGACAGACACTGACAGGGCAATTACACAACCCATTCTGTAAAAAATCATGTCAACAGGCACTTTTTGCCCCAAATATTAAGTACTGGCTCAATAACTGCCCTGTTATCTTAGCATTTTTTATCCCAGTGGATTTGCAGACACTGTTCCAGGCTGATGCTAAACTTTGTCACAGAGAAGAGGCTGATAAGGCACATACAAATGTAACTCTATGATTCTCCTGGAAAAGCAGCATGTATTTGCATCTTTATAAACTATTATTATGAAAATCTTGGGATAAGTTTTCAACTGGCTCACTGGATCCTGACTGTTCTCAGCAAGGTTTTTAACGCACTGAGCTCTCACCAGCTGTGGACCTTTGTGGCACAGCTCATTTCCATCTCCTGTACGAAGTATCTTTGACCATTTGTAGTGCAAAGTTTGGTAGGTATTGCTAAGTTGTTGCTTGAAAAATGTTTTTTTATGATTAGCAAACTTTGTAGCTGCAAGAGAAAAATATTTAATTTCTGGAGTTTAATTAACTTCTACTTCAAAAATATTATTCTATTAATTATTTTATTCTATTCTAAATGTATCAGCCTTTTGATTTTTAATTCCATACTAAAAACTAGCAGAAAAATCAAAGAAGATGAATTTGCTGAGCAATCAAAGAAGACATTAAATTAGTTTGGCCCTGCCCCCTTATCCTAAGTAAGATTATTTTGATTAAAAACTATTGCTTTCAGTTTCATAGTTTTATACCATGATCATGATTATTTAAAGGAGCTTGCTATGAAGGACACCTATTTGTTAAAGGCTCCTTGTAATCCATCCATAAATCACATAGACTTAGATAGGTCTGGTTAAGTTGTTGGGCTTGACTGTCTTTTGAAGCCCCATCATATTCTTTGTGCAAGAAAACTGAATGTTGCTCATCTCAGAGTGTTAAGTTTGATCATTTTTGCCAAGTATAGAGCTCAGCCTGTCTTTTTCTAAAGCTGAGGTCAAGATCTTACTTGTTAAGCATTTAAGACACAACCCCAACATGGTAAGACCCTGACAAATGCAGGGGTGAGAACTTGTCTCTTTTGCCATTGGTTTCCAGCAGCCTGAGGAGCATTAATGAACTTAGCTGTATATTATTCATATTCTCAGTTTATAAATGGAAAAGCAGAGACAGAGAAAAGCTGAGTCTGTAGCTCCTGCAAATTCAAATCAGCTTTACTTAGCATGCCATTAATGTCATAATTTTAGGCATGTCCAGTGTAGAAACTACACGTGATCTCCTTGCCAATGCACTCTCTGTATAGACATGCTCCAAATTTACCAATTTAGGCCAGGTTCTGGTTTTGTTCCTTCAAAATGGCATCAGATACTGATTTATAAGGCTGTAATTTTGGAAGGGCACTCATCCCCACAGAACCAGCTTGTGTTGCAGTGTGGGTTGTGTCTAATATTGGGACATAATTGTTTTTCTAATATCCATATATTATTTATGCCATACTACTGTTGCAAACTCCCTCTGACTCCAGATCTGTTGTTGCTGTAATGAATCATATAATCATAGAATTTAAGGGTCGAAATGGACCTTGCAGGTCATCTAGTCCCAACCCTCCCTGCCATGGACAGGGACATCTCCTCACT
>NW_008678969.1:0-323 GCF_000695815.1 Acanthisitta chloris
CCGGGTGAGCGGCACTTCCGGTCGGCGCACCCGCCAAGCCCCGCCCCCTCTCTAGGCTCGGGTCCGCCAAGACTCTATGGTCAAATCCCCTTAAAGGAGCTATGGGGGAACCTCCAGCGTCCCCGGAATGAGCCCTGGGACCTCCAAAAGTGACCCCAAATGACTCTTGGGACCCCCAAAGGAGCCTCATGACTCCCAAGTGTCCTCTGGGACCCTCAAGATCCCCCTAAGACCCCCCAGGACCCCCCAAAGTCACTTATGCGGACCCCAAGGATCCCCCAAAGTGACTCCAGATGACCCTTGGGACTCTCAAAGGATCTTCT
>NW_008678970.1:0-5204 GCF_000695815.1 Acanthisitta chloris
ATAATTCTATATATAGGATGATACATATGTCTTTGGGCATTGATATTGTAATCTAGATGCCTAAAGCAACAGGCTAAACTTCATTTCCCAATTTACCTTTTTCATTCACAACTGACCATAAAGGAATCAGGAGATAGTTAGACCACCAAATCCAAGTTCCTTAGAGTGAAGTACTTTCAATTGCCCTCTGAGACCTGTTTTTGTTAACTGCCTCCGTATGATCTCCTTTCCGTGGTGCACAAACAGCTATTTCAGTGTGAGCATTGATTAGGTGTTTCTCCAGCTTTGCAACATCCCCCTCCCTATGTGTTGGACACTTTCCAATGTGTCCCATTAACCACACTTCACAAACTCACCCACCTACTGAGGTACAGAGCTCTGGTTACTGGGCTGACTGCACATTGAAAAGAAGCTTTTTAACTTAATCAACAACATGCTAGAGGCAAACACTTTCCCCATCCCAGAGGATGAATCATGAAGTAAATCACTGCATTGAATTACAAAGGATCCGTAGAATTTTAAACTTGAAGTATTCAGATGATCAATATAGTCTAAAGGCTCAAGGACAGGAATTAATATGCACCAAACTTATCTCAACAATAATGATTGAGGATTAGAACATACAGCAATGCCACGATACCTTAGCACTGAGATTATTCTTTCATCTTCAAAACAATACTATTATTTCTTCAATTTTGCATATTTTTCCCAATCAGCTCTAAAGCAAAATAGTAACCTGGAAAAAACTGATAAAATAAAACGAAAACAGGAGATAATAAAAACTGCCTCTGCAAAGAAATATCTGATTGAGCACCTTATGTAAATACACATAGGTGGACCTAGATGCAAACTGAGAGCATGACAAATAAATCTTGCTCTGAATCTTTCCATTCTCCTTGGTATGTTTTTTACAGGCTTCTCTATTAAGGACATATTTGTATTTATTTGAGTTGCCTTAACTGTAAATCATTATTTTTTCCTCCTCTCTTAATCCTAAATGCTAAAACCCCATTATTTTTCTCCCAATTTTAAAGTTAAATTAATGAGTTGATATTTTAACAAAATAAGTGACAGGTTAGAATCAGTTCTGAGGGTTTTGTTGGCTCTTTTGTTTCTAAATCATTCAACATCTTCAGAGAGGTTTATTTAATACATTTCTGAGGCAGAAATAAATAGCAGCAGTAATAGTTGTTTGATGGTATGTCAGCTGTCTCTTCTACTGAGCTGGTGAGAGGAGACCTAATTTCTTTCTTTATAACATCTGATAATGCTTGGAAAAGGAGTTATCCCCAGTCTTTAGATAAGAATATACTTCAGAAGACTGAAATACAGATATACCTTGACAGTTAATTGACAAGCAGCAAAGTTAAACGAATGAGTTTGTAGGATGAAATGTGCTTCTAAGCACTAGGCTCACCTAAGACCAACATTCTCTTCAGATCCCAGGTAAGCTTTACTCTGCAAGCTTATGTGAGATTTAATTATGTATGGCAAACCTCTCAGAGAGGAGAAAGTCTCCAGATGCATCCAAAATAAAACCTGCAAAGTTTGAACTGAAAATATGGCTCGTAGAAATGAGAGTCATAAACCACTAGGATAAGTTATCAGTGAAAGTGATACATTTCCCATCACCTGGACTCCTTCTGGCCTTGTTTTAGCAAAGCTCTTAAAATTCCATATCCACAAATTCCACTCTAAAGGGATAGTCACAAACATTTGTGTCCAGGAAGATAAATTCTGTGAACTATTGTCGTGGTTTAACTCCAGGCAGCAGCCAAGCCCCATCAGCCACTCACTCACCAACCAGCAGGATGGGAGAGAGAATTGGAAGGGTAAAAGCTAGAAAAACCCATGGGTTGGGATAAAGACAGTTTAATAGGGAAAGCAAAAGTCACAGACACAAGCAAAGCAAACCAAGGAATTCATTCCCTGCTCCCCACGGGCAGGAGGTGTTCAGCACCTCCAGGAGAGCAGGGACCATCACCTGGGATGGTTCCTTGGGGAGACAAACACCATCACTCCAAACATCCTCCCCTTCCTCCTCCTTCCTCCCACTGCACACCCTGAGCATGATGTGCTATGGTGTGGAATATCCCTTGGGTCAGGTTGGGTCACCTGTCCCAGCTGTGTCTCCTCCCAACCTCCCATGCAGCCCCAACTCCCTTGCCATGTGGCAGTGTGGGAAGCAGCAAAGGCCTTGGCTCTGGGTCAGCTCTGCTCAGCAACAACAAACACATCTCTGCATTACCAACCCTGTGCTCTGCACAAATCCTAAACACAGCCCCACACTAGCCACTGGGAAGAAAGCTGACTCTACCTCAGTCTAAACCAACACAACTATCCAGACAAGAATGTAAAATTCTCTTTGTAACATGCTCCAGGGATTGCTGCAGGATGCAAACGTGACATTAACCATTGAGCTTGGTGGAGTTGAAGCCTTTTTCCTTTGAGCAGTGTCTGGTGTAGAATAAGTTCCAGTGTGCCTGCTGAAATAGATATAACAGTGCCTGGGCTGTTATGTCCATGCACTCAGACTGGACTGTGCACACAGCAGGTGTAGGTAAGCAGTTGGGTTACAGGGTGCAAGTATGCAGAGAATCAAGGAAGAGTGGTATGGAGTGGAATCTCCTTGATCACTTAAATGGATGGATAGGAAGCAAAGCAGATTTATGCATGACTGCATGGTACTCCACTTCTCCCTGTGCCTCAGCATAACCTTTAGTAAAGCAGAAGCCAGAAATTTATCCTTTTTTTCCCCCTAGACAAACCACTGCAGGGCCATGGAGCTCTAATATGACTTCTCAGACTTTGTGAGCACAACCATACTTTGTAGTGAAAGTCATTCTGCAGCAAAATAGCATTTTATCATTCTCCAGATAACTCTGCCAGCAAGCAATCTTGGAGGGGGCACAAATGGCCAGGCTTTTTTGTTAATAATTAATGGGTGAAATTAGAAATCCTCTGTCCAAAATCATAGAGATTCATGGACTGATGTATAATGCAACTATTTCCTGGATCCCCATAGACACACAGTTCTCTAGGTCTCAGTTAAATCAGTTAAGAAAATGTCAAATCAACATGCAACCTCTGTTCTCCTTTCAGAAATGACAGAATTGCAATTTAAAGCAGGGAAATATGCTATCTGCAAGTTCTACCTGTAGGTTGTTTCTGGAGATGACAACTGCTCCTTTCTTATTTATCCTACCAAACTCTGAATGCCTGTCTAAATCCTTCCCTCTGGGTCTTTCAAAAGTGTCATATCATAATAAACTGCTCTTTTGGATAAATAAGCATTGACAGCACAAGGCTGATAGAGAGATTCATTAGCCTTTACCACCAGGAAGTCTGTGCAAAAAGTTTCCTTTACTTACAGGTTTTGCAGCAAAACTGTGTTCATCTAACAGTCATTTGTGTACCAGGAGTCCTTATGCTCAAACTGCTAATTTCCCATAAACAGAAATGACATGGAATGGGGTGTGGGACCTTAGTTCTCAGTACCAGCACAGCTCCCTGACCAAAGCATCTACAGCCCTGTCACTCTACAGCTGCTCCACTAAGAGGAAGAAAAGCCATGAGAATATTTGCATTCACAAACAGGTGCACCTGCCAGAAATCTACACCATACTGCTTAGCTGAGTTAAGAAGTTTGGCCACTGCTTAGGGAGCCCATTAGACTTTGAAATGCATAGTTGGTTTGCTGATGCGACACAGAACTTCTGCCTGGCTTTGGAGAAATCTCCCAAGCTGTCATTCCACATTACTAGTCCTGCCAGTAGCAGACCTAGTTTAAGTTCCTCTGTCCAGACTCTATTCCCTTCCACCTCTTCTCTATCAGACCTTACTTCCCTCTCAGTCATGCCAATTCAGCTGTTTACGTAACTGTGCTTTGCAAAGGTTTTGTGAAAATGTTTCGCTTTTCCTATGTTGGAATATCCAGTTTTTAAATCTGGACAGTTGCATAAACCTATTTTAGAGGCTGGTCACCCAAAGAGGTGAAGTGATGCCATTTTCTGGTGCCTCAATGCACAGAGTATAAGGAGGAAGGGGGAGCAGATCTGCTGCCTATCAAATATTAGAAAGGAACTACTTGTATTCTTTTCTCTGGCTCCATATCCACATCTGTAAAAGAGAGGTAGCTATGGAACCTAAGACATTGAATCATAGGATTTTAGGGGTTGGAATGGAACTCACAGCTCACCCAGCCCCAAGCCCTGCCCTGGGCAGGGACACCTCCCACCAGAGCAGGTTGCTCAAGGCTCATCCAACCTGGCTGTGAACACTGCCAGGGTTGGGGCAGCCACAGCCTCCCTGGGCAACCTGGGACAGGGTCTCACCACCAGAAGAGGGAAATCTTCTGCCTAAGATCTAGCCTAAATTTCCCCTCCTTCAATTTCTTCTCATTGCCCCTTATCCTTACTGTGAGGTCTCCACACAACCTTCTCTTCTCCAGGCTGAACAGCCCCAACTCCCTCAGCCTGTCCTCACAGGGAGATGCTCCAGTGCTCTGAGCAACTTTGTGGCCTCCTCTGCACTTGCTCCAACAGTTCCATGTCCTTCTGATGCTGAGGACACCAGAACTGTGTGCAGTATTCCAGGTGGGTCTTACAAGAGCAGAGTAGAGGACGAGAATCACTCCCTTCAACCTCCTAATACAGTAAAGATTCAATAAGGTTAACATATCAGGGATTCACCCAGATTACAGTCATGAACAAAGTGACTCTTGGAATCCACTTCCAACTCACCTTTGCACTGGTACTTGCTCAGGAGCTACATTTTGGAAAACAGTACTAGAGTTCCCATATGACATAGCTTTGCATAGGCCAGGTATGTCTTGTGGGATTCCTAATGTGTTCCTGAGCTCCTCTTCATGTGATGGAGAGAGAAATATGCTTCTGAAAGCTTCCAGTGGGAAAACCTGCTTGTGACTGTTCAGGCATCCAAAGCAGACAGATGATCTGCCTACTTGATGCCTTTAGAGGCACATATGTGCAAGCTAGGTGCTTAAATTAGACAGATTGGATCCCATTTCAGGGTGTTTACAGCGACTCCAACTATGTGGTACTCTTTCTGTAATGAGAAGATTAAGTGTTTCACAATTTTGGATGTCATTATTATGCACTTCACATCCTTGCCATTTGTCACCATTTCCAGCATACCCTCAGGAGCACAGCAATGCCTATTAGCCTCTACACCTTCTCAGCAGG
>NW_008678970.1:5232-8870 GCF_000695815.1 Acanthisitta chloris
TTTACATCATATTTAAGTAAATCAATGCACCTGTACATTATCAAGGCTGTTTGTTTGGGTTTTCTTCCTAATATTTGGATTAATGTGTATTACTTAACCTTAACAGACATTAGGAATCATGTGAAAGATACAAGCTCAGAGCTTGACTTAGCACGAGTTCAAAGACTGTAAAGAGTGTTTACTAAAAGCTAGATATAGTGAGGGTATAAGTACCTTCTCTGCTTTGATAAAATCCATCCTAACAAATGCAGTAAGTGGTAGCCCCAGGAGACAGTACCACCTGGGTTAGATTCCAAACTTACTGACCCACATCTGCCTTCTTACTTCATAGAATCATAGAATTTTAGGGGTTGGAATGGACTTTAGAGATTATCTAGTCCCAAGCCCTGCCCTGGGCAGGGACACCTCCCAGCAGAGCAGGTTGCTCAAGGCTCATCCAACCTGGCTGTGAACACTGCCAGGGTTGGGGCAGCCACAGCCTCCCTGGGCAACCTGGGACAGGGTCTCACCACCAGAACAGGGAAAAGCATCTTTCTGATATCTAACCTAAATTTCCCTCTTTCCATGTGTACCCATTGCCACTTGTCCTGTCCCTGCAGCTCCTAACACAGAGTCCCTCTCATTTAAACCTCATGATAGTAGTACCAGTAAACAAGTTGTTTTAATCTCAGGACTTCAAGACTTTTTGGATACACAAATCAATACTTCAGTTTTCTTCAGCTTCAGCTTTTAAATCAAAATAAGTTTTCTGGACTAAATATATCTTACCTTAGTTTAGTCTCATGGAGCACCATTGGGGAACAGACATTGTAAAATACTTTCTTGCTTTCCCCGTCCTACAGATCACTGTTAACACAGAAGATTTTCTGGACTGGGGTTGTCTAGAGTTGTAAAATACTTTCTTGCTTTCCCTGTCCTACAGATCACTGTTAACACAAAAGATTTTCTGGACTGGGGTTGTCTAGAGGATGTCTCAGCTACAAAAGTCATTGCAAATTGTTTTAGTACATTTCTTCTTACAAAACTGCCCTGTTGGTTAAGGAGACCACAATGGGAAGGCTCTAGAGAGTCTATTTAGCATATCTGCTATTACTGCATTATCCATTAAATTATTTATGATGTTTTATTCTGAATTAGAGCAATGAGGCTATCAGAAATGGCTTCAAATCAAAGCTCTGTGGAATTCAGATTTAAAGCCCCATGGAATTCTGTGCATTTGCAGTATGAGCTTACCTACTTTCACATATTCCAAATGTTGTTTTAAGGAATATCTTCACAAAATGGCTAATTTTCCATTGAAAGCAAGTCAAAAAGAATGCACATCCAGCAAGGACAGTTCCTGCAAACCACCTCTGCAGAAAAATGGTCTTACTTTAACTCAGCTGTCCTTCTATCTTGTGTTATGCTGCAGACACCACTTTGGCTCCAGAGCTCTCAGTTATGTAACCATGTCATCTCCAGTCAGCTCAATGCAAACCAGGTGAGGGAATACTGGGAGAGATTCTCAGTGAGAGGATTCTCTTTCCTGTCTGCTTCTCACTGTGGCACTGCAAGGTGGGCAGTTTTTTGGGCAGTGATTTCTATTTCAATCCCAGCCCCACATTAGACTGTGATTTGTCAACTCTGCCAACAAGTGGACAGATTATTGCTGGAGTTAATTTGGCCACAACTTTATAAACTGTTCTAGAAAAGAAAAAGCTTTGAGAGGATTTGTCTTGGGTTGTTTACCATTCTTTCCATGGTCATTAGTGCAGAGTCTAACACTGAAGGTATCTATAAGTTGGTGGCTGTTGGTTTGTGAAAGGTTTCTGTTTAGGACTTGCCCCTTCTGGGCAGCTAAAGGGAGAAATTCCTAGTGGTTCACTTATCAAAGAATCATAGAATCAACCTGGTTGGAAAAGACCTCAAATATCATCAAGTCTAACCCTACCATGGTCACTAGCCCATGGCACTAAGTGCCACATTCAGTCTCAGCTTGAAAACCTCCAGGGATGGGGAATCCACCACCTCCCTGGGCAGCACATTCCAATGTCTGAGCACTCTCCCTGTAAAAAATATCTTCTTAATATCTAACCAAAACCTAAACCTAAAACCAGAGTTTGAGTCAGTGCCCTCTTGTCCTCCTGCTAGTTGCCCCAAGGACAGGGGTTTAAGGACCCACCACACATCCTGTTGATACCAAGAGGAATATAGTCCATAACCTCCAGTCTGAAATTGCTGGTGGTACCTCTCACAACATGTGCTTCACCCTGCCACTCTGATTTGGTCTAATACCCTAGATTAATGAAAAACTAAGCCCCCTACCTGAAACATCCCAGCAGTGTTGAGCAACACCTTAGCAGCCAGGTGGTTATCACACTGGGAGTCTCTCTGCTGCTCTCAGTGCATACCTCTTTCCTCCTCTCAGCCTCCCCACGGAGGAACCTCATGCATATGGAAGTGTTACAGCACATCAAACTTGAAAACCCAGGGGGGCACCCCTGCAGATGCTGGTCTCACTGCCTGTCTGAAGAGCTGCTGGATAGACACTGCTGGAGGTTGGAGCCTCTCTCTTTACAGGCAGAGCAGGTACACCACTGGCAGCAGCCACAGAAGCCTCTCCATCAGTGGTTCAGATCTGAGCAGGATTTGAACCAATAATGTAAGTCACTGACCCTCTGCAAGGAAGGGTCTTGTATTTATTGCTCCTGACAATAGATGACGTACACGACGTGGTGTCACTCCCTTCCTTCCAGCTGCTGAACTTTACTGCTTGGTGTCTGCCTTGTAAAAAAGAGATCTAGTACTTGTTGTCAAAAGCTCCTTTATAACCAAAGGACAAAGAGGAGCATTGTGGAAGACATCCTACCCATCTGGAGAAGAATCTGTCATGGGTATGGTATCCCCACAGTCTGGTTAACTCTTTCAGTCCAGCTGATGTAATCCACCACTTCAGACAGCAGTAGTGAAATGAGAGGAATCTGCCACACTGCTCCCAGGCAAATATAGAGAAACACACAGCCAGGTGTTACATGGCATAAGTTTTGTGTGGGCTGAATAAAACCCACAGATCTGGTCACAGTATACTGGCCCTTCCCTCTGAGGAGCAGCTGGGAAAACACTGTTCCTAATGGCTACATTCTCGTTTGCTAAATGGAAAATGAGCATTGTATTTCCTCCATGGGAAGCATTATGTTGTTCATTATTTTACCATTAGACACAAAGTCCCCCCAAAAAGTTGATTTGCAGCACAGCAATGGAGAACCAGGAAAAAAAAGCAGATCGTCTGAAAAAGTGACATACCACGTTAAATGAGTTGACCAATGCATACAAATTTTGATGTAATTTTCCACCAGCTACCAGGCAAAATTATCTCAATTACATAAAAATTCACAATTTTGCAATGTCTGGCTCACTGAACAAAATGATACCACTGCAAGGGCTGTTCAAATCATCAAACTTCATAAGCATAACAAAATAAATTACCAATCAAATGCAAAGCTATTCTAAACTGCAGCTACAAGAAGAATCATAGGATTTTAGGGGTTGGAATGGACCTTACAGATCACCCAGCCCCAAGCCCTGCCCTGGGCAGGGACACCTCCCACCAGAGCAGGTTGCTCAAGGCTCATCCAACCTGGCTGTGAACACTGCCAGGG
>NW_008678970.1:9139-40822 GCF_000695815.1 Acanthisitta chloris
CCCTCTCAGCAACTTCTCTGCAATTGCTCCAGCAGTTCCATGTCCTTCTTATGTTGAGGACACCAAAACAGTGTGCAGTATTCCAGCTGGGTCTCACCAGAGCAGAGGAGGAGAATCACCTCCCTTGACCAGTTGCCTACACTCTTTGGATGCAGCCCAGGATTCCATTGGTTTCTGGGCTGAGCTCACACTGCAGCTCATGGTGAGTTTCTAATTTACCATCACCCCTAAGTCTCTCTCCTCACTGCTGGTTCCAATCCCTTCCCCACCCAACCTGCAGCTGTGCCTGGGATTGCCATGGCCCAGATGTAGGACCTTGCACATCAAAGTGCAAAGTACAAAAAAAGAGGGAGGAAGACCAAATAGTAAATCTTCCTCCTTTTTATTTTTCCAAACCACTGGAATATATTATCATCTGATCAGCCCAGTTTTTTGCAAGCAGTAGATAAATGTCTGGGTTAAGTGTTATTCCTTGTAGCAGCAAGAATAATTTTTTCTCCCTATAAACTTTATTACGATTATTTGTCACATTTCGAAATACACAGTTATTTATACTGGGAAAGGACTAACCAGGTCCTTATAGGCAAATTCAAATAATACTCTGCAGCAAATAAAAATGGTGACCGCCTGCCAACCCCCAATATCATTTTCTCAGCAGAGCAGCAATTCACAAGTAATTCAATCAGGTATTCAATAGAAAATTATTCCTGTTTTACAGACTGCCATCACTAACAGTGGGGCCTGATTTTGCTGCTTAACCACTTTGGCATGCAACCAAGGACCGTGCAGGATTGGATTTTCTCCCACGCTGTTGCAGCAGCAGTGATGGGAAAAGAATGAGACAGAATGGAGAAATGTGGAGAGAGACCTTTGCCTGTTAGCATAATGCAATCTGCACTTCCATAATAATTTTTAAAAGATGCTTAAGTGGGAAAACATTGACAAAAATGAATAGCAGATCCAGAGCAGATGAGGAGCCTGGTGGCAATGCATTTCAGCTGTGACAGGCTAACAGGTGCAGCTAGTCTGTGCTTCCCAGAGATGGCCAAGAGCAAACCTTGGAGTGCAGCAGACATTGCTTTTTATAGGAGCATAGGCTGATTGAGTCCTTCCAGGAGCAATCCTGATGATAGCAAATACACCTCATCTCTCAATGATGTAGTCCCAGGTCATAGAATTATCAAGGTTGGAGGAGATCTCTAAGATCATTGAGCCCAGCCATTATTCTGTGTCTCTGCTGTGTAGATCTTCCTTGCTCTAAGGGTAGATGGGCTGTGCAAAGGGCTGCTCCCAGTGCAGGGTAGTGCTCTGCCACCCTTCTTTCTGAGCAGCCTGTGGCTGTTCCCATGGTGTTGGTGCTCTGCTAGCCACTCTCCTGCCTGTGGCTGCTTTTTTCCCACACATATTGCTTTGCTAAAAACCTCCACTGCCTTTCAATTCTCTTAGCTACAGCATGCAACATGCACAAACCTAAACTCTCTCTGTCAGGTCCTTAAGCAGTCTCTTCTCTTTTCCTTTTTAGAGCCAATACTCTAAATACTTGAAGTATCATGTCATTTAGGATATGCCTCTCTATTCATGGAAATGCCCCCAAGCAAATGTGAGGACCAGCAGCAGATGCCTCCAATCCTTCCTTATTCCTCTCATCATCCCCAACAGAAATGGCCAACCAAAGTCTCTTCCCCTTGTTTGTACTGCCTAATGAAACTTTCTGACTTACACATCAGTAGAAGAGGAATATCTCAGCACATATCCTCTGTAATATATGGCACATCACAGAGACCAAATGAGACTCACTCCTTCAGTCAAACTAGGCCATTTCAGTCATAACTGGGAGCCCCCAAAGCCCCTCTGAACAACTGCTCTGCTTAGCAGAAGCTATAAAGCAACTCCCTCTCCTTAGGGTGAAAAATTGGGAACTCAAGCTTCACCAGTTTAAGTTGTACAAGACATGCTTACTGCCTTATGTTTTCAAATACACAAGAAATTTCAAGCCCTGTTACAGGTCAAAGTAAGCTCTACCTAGCCTCATAGGCTAATCTCAGTTTTGGAAAGGATCTGGAGTATTTAAAGTGTTTATACATAGCAGAGATTTATTTTTTTTACCTGTTTATTGCTGCCAGAATTATAGAAAGAAGCATGGCACTTGATTTTCTCTCATATCCCTGTGTTAGCTTGTTTGAATTCCAGTTCAGCTGCCTCATGCAGTATCAGTATCTCATTCTGAGCAGCATCATGCTGTAGTATCAATGTTTTTGTCCTCTAAGGTGCACTTCACTATGACAAATAACAACAGAACCTCATTGCAAATGTTCATATCTGGTTTTAAGTTCTAGAAAATTTTAAGCCATTAGAAGTCAATTTGATCTGAAATGTTCTAGCAGGATTTCACTGTCAGGGGAATGCACTGTCAGAAAGAATCACCCACTGGAAACACTCAGAGAGCAGCCCCTGTCTAATCATGGTCTGTCATCTTTTAAAGTGCAAAGCCTACAGATGAATGATACTGACCTCCAGACATTAGCAGGGAAAACAGGAGTTCAAGAAATCCACCCTAAAGAGATTAGGCTTTCATGGTAACAGACAACAAGAATTCAACGTAGCAACTCTCCGTGCAGTGAAGATATGACATGGCAAATTCATGTGCTGCAATAGTGCATAGGAAACAGATGTAAATCATGAATAAAAAGAACAAAAGGAATGAAGGAATCAGGTTTGGAAAATAGGGAGTAAAATTTTGGAAGAAATCCTTGTTGCAAAATTGCCTTCTGGGACAGGTATCTCATCTAATTCTTTTAAGCTTCATAGAACCATAGAATTTTTAGGGGTTGGAATGGTCCTTACAGATCACCCAGCCCCAACCCTGCCCTGGGCAGGGACACCTCCCACCAGAGCAGGTTGCTCAAGGCTCATCCAACCTGGCTGTGAACACTGCCAGGGTTGGGGCAGCCACAGCCTCCCTGGGCAACCTGGGACAGGCTCTCACCATCCTCATAGGGAAAAATTTCTGCCTAAGATCTAACCTAAATTTCCCCTCCTTCAATTTGTCCCCATTGCCCCTTGTCCTGTCCCTGCAGCTCCTAACACAGATCCCTCTGCAGCTTCCCTGGAGCCCCTTCAGCTCCTGGAAGGTGCTCTGAGGTCTCCACACAACCTTCTCTTCTCCAGGCTCAACAGCCCCAACTCCCTCAGCCTGTCCTCACAGGGGAGAAAGTTTCAGGAAAGGTTTTGACTTCTGCAGACTGAAATAAGAGCATAAGCCAGTGGCAGATTAATGCAGCTGGGGCACCATTAATGTAAAATGCCTGAAGATATTTATACATGATCTAGCTACTCTATCTGATAGTGCTAAAATATGTTTATTAGGTCCTCAAGCTATTCCTTCTAAGCTATTTTCTCTGGGGAAAAAAACCCACTTATATATCTTCCAGGTCTGGTCATAAAATGTCTTAACCCCGAAAAAACAAGTTTGCATGAGACACCCCAATAGTTTCATCTATGTGTCCTAATGTCTAAAAGAATTAGGGCTGTATAATAGGTCTGAAATCTAACTCTGGAAAGATCCTTTGAGGTAGGAACCATTCAAAAACTTTAGGGCCACAGTTAATAAAGGACTGTGTTCTATTTTGGATTCTTTTCAGAGATGAAGGATTTTAATTTGCAAATAGCAAATCTATATCAAGCCACCTTAAGCCAGTTCCATGCTGCTCACTGGGGCTGACAGAGTGAGAGGCTGATATCTCACCTGCAGCTCAGGAAATGTGAGGAGAGATTTCAATTCAAACCTCTGCAGGAACAGAGAAGCCTTGTTTGGAAGTTTCTTTCTTGGTGGTCTGTACATAAAAGAAAACTCCTTAAAAGAGACTAGATTTTGATTTCTCGTTGCAGAAGGGGTTCTTTTAGTGGTTTTACATTGCAGAATGAAGGGTCCATGCAAGCTAACACCTACAAATAAAGACTTTTCTTTCCTTAAAACATGCTCCTCATTAAAATGTACAGCTTGCACTTTTTCTTTTTGCTCCCACAGCAAACAATCCTTTTCCCTTCTATCCATGATGGAGCTTTCCACAGTGAAAGCCTTTATTTTATCAGGCAGCACAGAGAGGATTGTTATGGATTCATGGGAGAGGGAGAAGAAACTGATGGTAAATGTATTAAAGCTGATCATACATATAGAGATAGCATAATTACTCAAAGAAAAGATGGTTTCCTGCCAGAAACAGAAAGTAGTCTGTAATAGAAGCATAAAATCTTGGAATCATAGAGTCTTAGGGGTTGGAATGGACCTATAGAGATTGTCTAGTCCCAACCCCTGCCCTGGGCAGAGACACCTCCCACAAGCAAAAGCAAAATTCAAAAGGCACCAGAAATCCCAGAGAAGATGTGGGAATAAACTCCGACAGATTTTATATTACATTGAGGCAATTTTGAAAGGTTCAACATTGCAAAGAGAAGCATACAGGAGAAGAAAGAAAAGAGCATTCAACTCGCATGGTGCAGGTAGACATAGACATCTGCTGCTGCTGAAAAGCACAGTCTCTAGCAGACTGTGGAGGGAGGTGTGGTAACAGGTCTCTGCCTGTTTCTGGAGGAAAAGAGCTCTCATTCTTTATCTGCAGAATGTTGCTGTGGTGATGTTCTGTCAGGTGGTTGGTCTTGTGTCATGGAGCATCTCCCCTGTGAGGACAGGCTGAGGGAGTTGGGGCTGTTGAGCCTGGAGAAGAGAAGGTTGTGTGGAGACCTCAGAGCACCTTCCAGTGTCTGAAAGGGCTCCAGGGAAGCTGCAGAGGAACTCTTGGTTAGGAACTGCAGTGACAGGACTAGGGATAATGGGTACAAATTGAAGGAGTGGAAATTTAGGTTAGATCTTAGGCAGAAATTTTTCCCTATGAGGATGGTGAGACCCTGTCCCAGGGTGCCCAGGGTGGCGACCCCAACCCTGGCAGGGTTCACAGCCAGGTTGGCTAAAGCCTTGAGCAACCTGCTCTGGTGGGAGGTGTCCCTGCCCAGGGCAGGGCTTGGGGCTGGGTGATCTGTAAGGTCCATTCCAACCCCTAAAATTCTATGACTTACAGTTTTCTTTCCTATGATACTTTTTCCTGTCAAGTTTGTCAGAGCTAGATTTGTCCATCACAGAGTACCTTTATGACACACAGTACAGAGCCAGTGCAGCAAGTCTGGCTTTACCCTAAGCAGCATAAAGAGTAAAATGGAATAAGTAAATGTAAGTTTTATTTTTAAAATTTACCAGCACACCATAGGAGATGGAGCAGCTAGAATTTCATTTAATGTTTGTTTGCTGCTTGTTTGCTGCTGGCTGAGAAAGTCTGATTCCTATCAGTTAGTTCCCCGATGAGCCTGATGAATGCTATCACATACTGTATCTGTAATTTACCAGAGATCTTGTTTTCCTTTATGCTACAGATAATCCCTGTGGCTTCTTTTTCATGCCATTAGGTAACATCCTTTTCCTGAGCAACCAGAATACTGAACCTGTCCTTTCCAACCTTGTACATCTCTCAATGGGACCTGAACATCAAAACCTTTTGGTCTCTACTGTTCTCTGTAAGACACTTGCCTTGAGAGAACCATAGAATCACCCTGGTTGGAAAAGACCTCCAAGATCATCAAGTCCAACCCTCCCGTGGTCACTAGCCCATGGCACTAAGTGCCACATCCAGTCTCAGCTTGAAAACCTCCAGGGATGGGGAATCCACCACCTCCCTGGGCAGCACATTCCAATGCCTGAGCACTCTCTCTGCAAAAAATCTCTTCCTGATATCCAACCTGACCCTCCCCTGGCAGAGCTTGAGTCTGTGCACTGGGAGAAGACTCCAACCTGGACTCACCTGACTCCAACCTCCTGTCAGGGAGTTGCAGAGGGTGAGAAGGTCTCCCCTGAGCCTCCTCTTCTCCAGGCTGAACACCCCCAGCTCCCTCAGCCTCTCCTCATGCCACTTGTGCTCCAGTCCCTTCCCCAGCCTCGTTGCTCTGCTCTGGACCTGCTCCAGCCCCTCAATGTCCCTCCTGAGCTGAGGGGCCCAGAACTGTACAGAGCATTCTAGTATACAGTAGAAGAAACATTATTCAGTGTTCTAAAAGCCTTTTATAAATCTTAAGTCTGTAAAAGTCTCATAGGATTCATGTTAGTGGATGGTTTTTACTCCTTCTTTGTGGTAACTTTCAATTAAAGAAACATGCCCAGTTGCCCACAATGCATTGGAATAGCTGGTGAGTCATGGTAACCAAGGGTCTATAAATAAATCATATAGCTCTGTGTTTGTGTTATACTACACTACAGGGTCTATCCAGAGCAATCATTACTCAATGAGAGAATTGCTATTCAGTTTTTCACTATCCACTGAAGGGTACTTCTGAGAGTATTCATTGACAATGCACTGCCAAAAACACTATTTGGCAGCTAGGAACAGAGTGATTGTGATTCCAGAAAAGTACAGTAACTTTCTGAGGGAGTTAATCATGCTATATTAGTGAACTCTTCATTGCAGAGATTTTCCACCTGATAATACCACTAATTATTGTCTCTGATACAGAGTGAATAGCTATTGAATAATATACTCGACATTTCCGTCTGCCTCAAATGAATATTGGATACCACTAGTATATTTAAATAATGTGTTTCAAAAAGATGATCATTTTACTGTAAAAAAATGACCTTTCACATGATGAGGCTTCATTCTTGCTGCAAAAGGATATAGACAGAATCTGTCCAGCAACAAAATTTCAGATTAGGGATGTTAATAACACTTTGTATAATGTTGTATTCAGCTGGTCTGAAAGTGACTTTACAGATACTACTGAATAATCTTCACTCATAATAGCAGTCCTGTTCCACAGGTAGATAAAATGAGATACAATGCTGATGAGACCAGCACTGTCAACTCACTGTGCCTAATTCTATCAAGCTGAGCACTCACATTTATCCTCCAAAATCAGTGCACTTGATTCCCAAAGAAGCTGAGGGAATTTACTCCTCATTGAACTACCTGCTTCATATGTTACTTTTTAATAAAACATCCAGACTTGAAAATGTTGCCTTAATTGGCTTAAGATGCAGAAGAATTAGATGTCAGAGCTATAACTGGCCATATTCTGCCTCCTGAGGTTGTTTTCTAAACACTTAGAAAAAAAGTTCTCTATTCTACTGCAAAATACAGTACTCCCTCTATTTTCCCAATTTCCAAAAGCCACTACTAAAATTCAGGTTTTCATTGGAAACATCATCAGTTTTCCTCTCTCTTTAACAGATCTAATTGCACAATTTTGAAAATAAATTCAAAATCAGATGTGAAACTAGCAATGAACAGATGTTTTAATGCTGGGTTTGATGTATCACAGAATCATAGAATTTAAGGGTTGGAATGGACCTTACAAATCATCTAGTCCCACCCTCCCTGCCCTGGGCAGGGACACCTCCTCACTAGATCAGGTTGCTCAAGGCCTCAATTGGCCTCAATTGTTGCCCACTAATTGGCCAGTAAGTTCAAAAAATCACTATCCTTTTATAACTCAAGGTCTTCAGTGAGTTAGTCACCCAAAAGTATGTTACCAAACACACATCCATAGCAAGCAATGACTTTTATCATCAACACCAATGTTTTAACTTCCAGTGAGCTTGACAGAAACTTCCTGAGCCCTCAGTATCTTGATTTTTTGGCCATGCCTCCACTGAGGAATGAATTCTCATGCTGATGTGATGATGGCACATGGTTTGTCTGTGTGCCCTGGGGTACCACAGCTCAGCTGAACACAATGCTGTAGGCATGACCTGCATTGAGGTCACAGGGCAATCATAGAATCATAGAATCACAGGACCAACCTGGTTGGAAGAGACCTCAAAGACAACAGAGTCCAACCCTTCCATGGTTACTAGACTGGCTGGAAACCAAGCTTGGACTTCTCTGTACCTTACTCCAGGGTGCAGTTGTGTCTTTATTCACTTGGGTTTAGAAAGGCTGAATGGTTCCCAGATCTAGAATATGGAGAGCTGTTTGGGCAGAGACCTGTCTTTCCACAGCTGTGCTGGCAAGCTTCACTCAATGTTAATTCTGTCATTTAACAAAAACCTTCCAGAAGGACACCTAGAAAGCCAAAAAAATTCCCTTCTGGTTCAGTCCGTTCTTCAAAGCTTCAGGTCCTGAAGTCCCATCAATCTTCCCCATCCCCATGTGGGAAACAAACTTTAATGATGTAGCTTTTTTTCCCCAAAATCACCTACTATTTTCCATCCAAGTCTGCAAATGAATGAATGGATTTTTTTACATCTCTAGTGACTTTATCTCAGTAAAAGGGGAAATTCTAACCCAAAATATTTCAGCTGGCCTGGAAGATTCTGGGAATCCAGATAATTTGCTCCTGCCCTGAGCACCAATGGTAAAATGAGATGGATGCAAAATTCAATTAGATTTGAAGGGCTCAGCTGGCCATCATTTTAGAACAGTATCAAAGGCATTGGGATCAGCATATCGCATTCCTTTTGACAGCTTATGGAAAAGCAACCAATGAGAGAGTACAAAATGTCATCCTGGCACACCTCATGTGCCAGTGTGCAACAGGGACCCCAGGAAACCTCTTCTATGGAGTTGTTGAAGAGGAACAAAGGATTTTGCAGAAACATTGCAATCCAAAATTGAAAACTCATGTTCCTTTGTTAGAGGGAAGTTGAGATCAACTACCATTAGAATGATGTAAGGTTTTGTGGGAAATGTTTCAATGTTTCACAGTCCTAGAAATAAATCAGAATCCTAACCTGGAAAAAGCTTCAGAGGGGATTTATGTGGTACTGATGCAAACGAAATGTATGTTATGTAAAACATAGCTAGGTGCAAAATTAAGCCAAATTCCTGAAAACTGCTGAAGGAAATAGCAGAGGGATAAGAGATTAGGGATCTAACTGTGACAGCTGAGGTTGGAATGGCTGCAGCAGTGAAAAAAAGTTCTCCAGTTGAACAAAACAACAGCCTCTGACTTGGATTTCGAACCAGAAACACAAAAATTCCTAGGGCAAAGGGTGAGGAAAACAAAATCAATCAAAAGGCAAAATATTTCCATGGAAATTGGGGTGTTCATCCAATTAATTTTTGCAGTAAATATGAAAATGTCCTCTAAAAAAAAGCTGTTGCTATGAAAGTCTTAATTGTACCATATTTACTCTGCAAATAATAGGTTTTTAGTGTTCTGTTTTCAATGGCCTAGAATGGCACTCACTGTATTGGACTCCACGGAAAAGATCATAGAATCATAAAATCATAGAACCATCAAGGTTGGAAGAGATATCTAAGATCAGCAAGTCCAACCATTAATCTGTCACTGCTGGAACCACTAAACCCTAAACCAGATCCTCCAGTGCCAGATTCAGATGCTTCTTAAACACCTCCAGGGATGGTGACTGCACCCCCTCCCTGGGCAATATCCCAGTGCTGAACACCACAACAGGGAAAACATTTCTCCTCACATCCAATCTGACTCTGCCCTGGCTCAGCTCAAGGCCATTCCCTCTCTCCTCTCCCTCAGCCCTGGCAGGACACACATCCCACACCTCTCTCCAGCCCTGGCAGGAGTTGCAGAGAGCCAGGAGGTCACCCCTGAGCCTCTTCTCCAGGCTGACCAACCCAACTCCCTCAGCCCTTGCCCATGTGCTCTGCCCTTTGCTGCCCTCGTTGCCCTTGGCTGGACTCGCTCAGTGCCTCAATGCCTTGGCCTCCTTGGACACCTGTGCATATTGTTGGCTCATATTGAGTTGGACCAAGCTGAAATGGAGGTGCCAACATCCCTGAGACTGCTGGCTGCCATTCATTCAGAGCATCTTAGTGTTCAGAGCCTTCAAAACTGGAGCTATTCCTAAAAATAAGGGCTGCATATGTGGCTGATAAGAAACCATGCTGATTGGAAAGGGTTTATTACCTATTTTCTTGATGGAGCTTTCAGGGTTTGTGTGTATTAGAACAGTCCAGGAACCTTTAGAAAAGACAGTGAATTCAGCCTGGAGCCAGAGAAGAATCTGTGATGTGATACTTAAATGGAGAAAAAGTTTTGCAGATAAACTTCTAGCTGAGAAAGTGCCTTGGAGATATGGGAGAGAAGCTACATCTCACTGTTTTATTTCTACTGTGTATTGGAAAACGAGGGCTTGCATATATTTTCTGAACATAAAATAACTTTTACTCAGCTCCATTTAGCCTTCTTCTCTTTCTAGCTGGTGAATCCTTCAGATCATATGTAGTAGTAAATGACTGCACACCAAAGGAGCATCAATAACCATAACTAGTAACAAAATGGACTATTATAGGCAACTCATGCATAATGCAAGAGGCATTTGGGGATGGAAGGCCAAATCAAGAATTCGTTTAGTTAATTAGGCCATTGTTAAAATTCACCAGTGTGTTGGACTTTGGGAATGCCTGTTTAACCTTGCCATTCTCCCGAGCTAATCTAAGGTATGCAAATCCTTCAAATCTAGATTTATTCACAGTCTAATCAAGTCAGAAAAACCTGGCTCATGTCGAAGCTTAAAAATACCATTAAGTAACTTTATTTCTAATAATATGACCTTTTTTTTAAAAATTTTTGGCATTAACCACCTTGGATAATTAATCATCCACTCCTAGTAAAGGTCACAATTAGCAATTCACAGGTCTGTTTACTGTGGCTACCATTACACTACATTCACATATTCTTGTATTTCCCTTCCTTAGCACTAGTCTTCTGGCATAATTCCTTAGGAAATGGACTCTGACTTTTTGGCCCTTAGCACAAACAGGATCTCACAACTTACTCACCCTAAGCCCTCAAGGCCAATGCTACCATCACCCAAACACAGGCACTTCAAAGATATGCACTGCAATGCCTAAACTTATGAAGGAAACAGAGCATCAGTCTAGTTCTTAAATAAAGTGACCAGATCAGAATGCTATGAATAAAATTAGTCGAGTTAGAAGCCATGAATCAGCCCAGCTTCTAAAGGGGCTCCTGAAAGGACAGGCTTATATTGAAGGATGATAGAAAAGTACAATGGATTTCTCAGTCTTCTATGTGGTGTTGATGTTGGAACTGTAGTCAACATTCATTTTCTTCTCTAAGAACACAGAGTGAAACTCAGTCACTTGTAGTTCTAAGTTATCCTTTTCTACAATGACTGTAACTCATGTATTTTCAGAAGGTTAGATATTAGGAAGAGGTTTTTCCTGTGAGGGTGGTGAGACACTGGCACAGGTTGCCCATGGAGGCTGTGGCTGCCCCAGCCCTGGCAGTGTTCAAAGTTGGAAGGGAGCCTTGAGGATCACCCAGCCCAACCCCTGCCCTGCACAGACATCCCTGACAGTCACACCCTGTGCTGAGAGCATTGGCCAAACACCTCTGGAGCTCTGTCAGCCTTGGGGCTGTGACACTGCCCTGGGAGCTGTTCAGGGCCCAAACACCTCTGGGGAAAGAAGAACCAGTTGCTAATCTCCAGCCTAACCCTGCCCTGACACAACTCCAGCCCATTCCCTGGCTCCTGTCCCTGGGCCCAGAGAGAAGAGCTCAGAGCTGTCCCTGCACTTCCTTCTGTATGCAGTGATGAAATCCCTCATCGTTTGGTGAAGCCTCATCTACAGTTTAAGAAGTAGGGTCATTGAAAAGAAAGCATGTAAGTTCTAGCTACAAGTCTTGGACTTCATTATTCTTCTTTCAGCTCCAATGAAGTTGGGGTCCATAGGATTCTCTGTCTCAAATGTCTCAACTTTATCTTCAATGAAAATTGAAGAGTAAAAATGGAAGCAAAAATGCTTTGTGGATTTCATCAGAAGAGCTTTGTTTTAGCAAAGTTAATACCATTAATCCACTCTTAAATCTATTCACAAAACCAGACAAATAAAAGCATCAGATCTAGTTTGAAGCAAGAACAAAGTAATAGAGAAAGACCCAACCCAAGATGAAGTGGTTAACCTATACCCCTTAAACTATCTAGGGGCATTTTCATTTTGATGTTACCCTTAGAAAGCAAACATTGCATTATACTTTACATCATTTGAGAACCAGAAGTACAGGAAAATCTGGGTGCTAAGTGAACAGCCTTGTTATTGCAGATTCAAGAATGATATAGCATGCAATTATTGAAGCCCCCAGCAGCAGCTGCATAGTTCAATTTGCCAAAGGTATTATACTCTTAAACTATTCTCCCTTCTCTATTTTCTGCCATAAATCCTTCTGTATTTAAGTTAGCCAATCTCAGTGGCAGCTAAAATTGAATTTATCTTGGAAAATGTGTCTATCCTTCCATATCAAATAATTATCTCTTTCATTAATTTTTAATGCTATTTCACTGGTATAAAAATCATTCTGCTCACCTAGGTTAGGCTGCAATGTCACTTCAGGTATTCCACTAATGAACTTTTACATTAAGAGTCAGAGCTAAATTATTTTGTCTAATTATAAGAAAAGTTAATTCCTTGACATCCACAGGCAACACATATCATTTCTTCATCTTCCTGACAACAGCAGACTGTGCCAGAAGTGCTGGAAGGAAGTATGTTTCTTCTGGTAAAATGACTGGATGGGGACTCCAGAGACCTGGCCCTGCTGCAGATGATCTGTATGACCTTTGGCAAATCACTTGGCAGATACATGTTTTATAGCTATAGCTGTAATCTGAAAATAATACCTGCCAGGTGTGGTGGGGATGTATTCCCTTTATATTTGGGACACAGAAGTTTCTCAGAATGCTGAATCCTCCATGAAACAATGGATTTCAGAGTCTGACTGGAATATGAAAGAAGAGAGTTCTGAATTAGAAAATGCTATTAAGCTACTGAAAATTTATAAAAATACTACTCAAAATGAAATACATTACATGATATTGTGCAATATCATAGAATCATAGAATCAACCAGGTTGGAAGAGACCTCCAAGATCATCAAGTCCACCCCTCCCGTGGTCACTAGCCCATGGCACTAAGTGCCACATCCAGTCTCAGCTTGAAAACCTCCAGGGATGGGGAATCCACCACCTCCCTGGGCAGCACATTCCAATGCCTGAGCACTCTCTCTGGAAAAAATCTCTTCCTAATCTCCAACCTAACCCTCCCCTGGCAGAGCTTGAGTCTGTGCCCTCTTGTCCTGCTGCTGGTTGCCTGGGAGCAGAGACCAACCCCCACCTGACTCCAACCTCCTGTCAGGGAGTTGCAGAGGGTGAGAAGGTCTCCCCTGAGCCTCCTCTTCTCCAGGCTGAACACCCCCAGCTCCCTCAGCCTCTCCTCATGCCACTTGTGCTCCAGTCCCTTCCCCAGCCTCATTGCTCTGCTCTGGACCTGCTCCAGCCCCTCAATGTCCCTCCTGAGCTGAGGGGCCCAGAGCTGAGCACAGAAAATAAATTTATAACTTCTAGCCATTCTGGCAAAAAAACGCTCACCAGGACCAATTAGAGATACAAGTATTGTTCACAACTCTGTTTTCCTCCAGGCCCCATGCTTAATTGCTGACAATGTTTTTTAAGTCTCCTTTCCTACTGAAAACACTGCAGAGCAGTGTCATGCCTTAAAATGTGTTTGCCTCCATTCTTCCTGCAGGGTAAATTATTCCTGGTGCTTGACTGACTGCAGAGGGATACCTGGAGGGGAAGGGCAGACAAGGAGGAAGTTAACTGTTAGAGTGGCATTCCCAAGAGACATTTTGTCTCTTAGCAATCCTGGAGTACTGACGATCATACGGAAGGAGCAAATAACACCATCTGATTTGGCTGGTACTAATCTGGAGGATTCACTTAGCCCCAAAAAAACCCACCTGTACAGAGCTGTTGTTCTCTTAAACATATTTACAGTCACTCCTAACGTGGTAGAAAAGGGATAGGAAAACCATCTTTATCCCCTGTGTGATACAACTGCAGCTAAGTTGACAAGATTCTGGGAACAATATTTTTCATAGTGACCAGACAAGTTTAGGATAACTACTGAAAGGAGGTTGCTCTCTGTGACCAGTTTGCACTACATCCGATGGGCAAGAGCAGGGAGAAACTTATGGAAAAGTCAGATCAATCATCTGGGATGGACCCCCTGGCAACTAAAGGCTGTTTTAAGTGCAGTGGTGCAGCAGAATTTAATGCATGAGAGAAGGAGAAAAGGAGAGAGAAAATAGAGACTGATGAAAAAAAGCCACAGACAAGACCTATGCCCTGTTGCAAAAACATGGAAAAATAATCATCAGTGCACTATAACCCTAATATATTAATTAATAAACCCTAATTAACTAACTCAAATAATAAATGCAGTGGCTGCTGTGGCTAATTCACATTGATGTTCTGTCATTTCAGGATACCTACAGCAACTCTATTCAAGTTAGAACAAAGACTTTGGGCCCTCAGAAAAGACAGCACTGCAGAAGTCTGAGGAGAGTACAACACCTTGAATCAGAGGGAGAAAGGAAGGAAAAAAAGTTCTTGCTTTCATCACGTTTTCTTACCCAAGTCCTCTTCTCTTCTTCCTTATCTCTTCTACTGGGCACATTGCCCATCTGTCAGTCCTTCCATCTCCTCTTCCTTTGGTCTCACTTTGACTCAGCTTGTAGAAAAGTAAGTCAAAGGAAAAGTAAATACAGTAAGAGTGTCCTTGATAGGCATTTCACAAAGGTGGAAATCCTTCACCACTGAGAGGAGGAAAGATCAGGGGAAAAACACCGAAAATTCTTTGGAGGCAGTGAATGATATCTCATAAATCTATGCTAGTAACCATGCACTGCTAACTCAGAAAGCTCATTTATATATAACGACCTGAAGAGGGAAAAAAGGTTAATTCATGATCTAAATTTTACAGTTATGCATGGAAATTCTTTAAAGCTACAGTATCAAATGCTATTTGAATGACTGCAGTATTTTTTGTTGTTGGTTAGGATCAAAGCCACCAGCTTTGCCAGTCTGGGGTATTCCCACAGTGAAAGTATTCAGTTTGCAGCCCTCAGCCCTTTGCCTGCTGACAGAAACTGTGGTCAGGGCTGGAAGTGTTAATTCTATTAATATTGGTGAAGTTTACTCTGAAATCCTGCAGGTGGTCACCAAAACTCAGTAAAGCTGATTCAAAGTGGACCAGACAAAGTGCATTAAAATGACATGTATGATGTAGAACATATTTTGCATGAATGAAAAGAAGTCAACAAACTTTTTCAGCCTAGCAGGGGAAAAGCTACAAAAACACACTGAGTGACAATACCACTGTTTTCTATACATACATCAGGGGAATAAACAGCAGAGAAGGAAGTTCAAGAAAAAGAAGCTATTGCCTAAAATGAGCAAAATAGCATTGCATGGTAAAGGGCAACGCTGACACAAGAACAAATGAGCAAAACCTAAATGTGATTCAGTTTAGCCTAAAATTTATGGGAGTTTGCAGCACTGGAATATTCCGTAACAATATTCTAGCATAAATATTGGGCAAGAATCTTTTTGTTGCTGTTGGGTTTGTTCCTAAACAGAGCTTATTCTGATCAGAAAGACATGGCCACATGCTAGAAATTCTAGTACATCATTGGGCATTATGATCTAAGCATCTTAATGTTCCATTCATCTTTATGTTTCCAAGGCTGTAGCCAAAGACGGTTGCTAAAATTGCAGAGAAAGTATTTATTTCAGCCACATTCATCATATTCTTCCCCATAAACTCTGAATTTTATGTTGTCATGATTATTACTTCTCTGATTTTTCTTGTTTTGGGAAGTTATCACCAGAACACAGCAGTTCACAGCCTCATCCTCTTACCTATATTGTCCCATTGCACCAGCACCTAAACACTTACAGCAGATACAAATTGTTGATGTCTACCTGCATCCACCAGTTTCTTCTCTATGTCTAACTACAGCTAAAATACCTTTGCCTTAAGGTCTGGCTCCTATTTGTACCTGCCTGTTTAACATTCTGTGTGCCAATTACACAGCAAAGGAACATCTTCACCTAATGGGATGGAAATGCTTTAGCATGAACTCTGAGGCATAAGGATTGTACATATAATTAATGTTTAAATGTCATAGTAATATTTAATGCTTCTTTAAAGGCAGATACTACCTTGATAACAGTGTAGAACAAAAAGTACAGATTATTCTGTTGTAGAGAAGACAGCAGAGGATGGTTCTGCAGAAGTCCCATCCCAATAGACTTTGGGTAAGGAGTAGCTACACGTGTAGAGCTACAGAGCATGAACCAATAGTAACTTACAATGAAACTACTGGTTTAAATCCATCAGTCAGTCCATTATTGTGTTACTCCTGTGACATCAGTCAGCACCTTTAGTAAGGTGCTTTTGCTCTTCAGTGAATACACCACCATGAACAAGAGGCATCTTAAAAGGTTTATCCAGAGCTGCAGTTACAGTAGAGCAATAATATTATTAGAGCCTTATAGAATCATAGAATCATCAAGGTTGGAGGAGACCTCTAAGATCATCCAGTCCAACCATTAACCTGTCACTGCTGGAACCACTAAACCCTAACCCAGATCCTCCAGTGCCACATCAGACACCTCTGAAACACCTCCAGGGATGGTGACTGCACCACCTCCCTGGGCAATATCCCAGTGCTGAACACCACAGCAGGGAAACTTTTCTCCTCACATCCAATCTGACTCTCTCCTGTCTCATCTTATGACCATTCCCTCTAGTCCTCACACAGGTATAACAGTCTAACCATTTTTTTCTGGTATAGAGTCTTCAAAGAAAGTCACAATAACAGGTCTATAACAGTCTATTTTTTCATTATTGCTATACCAGTGAATTTCTATGACTCTTCCTTGTTTTGGAACGGGATGTCTTCAATCCCATTCTCTGCATCTTCTTCTCCTCTCTCCCCCTTGAAAAGAACAATAAAATAATGCAGTGATAATCAATTTGTCTATGTAGACAAGCTGAAAAAGCCCTCAGTGCTCAGGGAAAAAGGCCATACCCCATGGCAGTAAACCAGAGGATTTCTGATAGTTGACAGTCAACAAACAGCAGCACCTTTGAGACAACATGGCAAGCGACTGAGGATACGATGTTCAAATATTTTTGCATAGCATTTGTGCTGTGCAATAGGTCAACACTGACAGATGCAGACACACCTGAACTTAGAGTGTCTTGCCAAACTCAGAGGGGCCTAGAAGTGAGCTGACAAGTCTGTCTGTGATTGCTGTACCAAGTGAACTTTCTCTGTTGGGCCTCAGCCAGGTGAGGGGTTTGCATAACTTGCATTTTTTATCAAGCACAGCATGTCCTGTACATCTGAAAGTCATCTTGATCCCTATATCATCAATACAGGGAATGGCCAAGACCTGAAGATGCACAACATATCTATCATAAATTACAGCAGATTGATAGACACTTTAATGCAGAGGTGGCTTTCTGGGCTGAATTCACAGACAGGATCTCTGCAGAATATTTTATCTGCTCTCCTGATGCACAAAAAGATATCAGTTATAATTCCTCCAAAAAATTTGTTTGGCCTGTTCTTAGAAAGTCCTTTAATAGCTATTCCATGGAATCATAGAATCACAGAATTTAAGGGTTGGAATGGACATTAGAGCTCACCCAGCCCCAAGCCCTGCCCTGGGCAGGGACACCTCCCACCAGAGCAGGTTGCTCAAGGCTCATCCAACCTGGCTGTGAACACTGCCAGGGTTGGGGCAGCCACAGCCTCCCTGGGCAGCCTGGGACAGGCTCTCAACACCAGATCAGGGAAAAACATTTTTCTAATACCTCAGTATGACAAGAAAACACTCCTTTATGTGACACTTCAAGTCTCTTAAAAGATTAAGGATGCCACTTTCTTAAACATCTACATCTTTCAGCTGAACATGGGCCTGGCAGGTATGGAAGGACTCTTGAGCCGTGATTGTCTCTGCACTCCCTCTCCCATACTGCTGGATGCAAACAGGAGCTGATTCAAGGCTTCTGTGCTTTCCATCACATGATGAGAAGCTGTGGCATCATGTGAAGAAGACTGGCAGCATTTTGCTCTCATGATAGATGTTCATTTGCCTGTTCACTGTGTGGCAGTGGCACAAAGCCTTTAGCTACATCCAAAGAAGTGGCAGGTTTATCTAAACCTTGGAGATGGCTCTTCTGATTGGAAGCAGCAGCAACATCCTGTGAAAAGCTGCTAGTCCAGCTGGAGCTTGCTGTGCCCCTGTCATTGCAGTCAATTTTTTGCCTGTCACTAAAAATACATTGATAATGGATGATCCCTGGAGTAGGGGACATGAAGGAGAAAGAGAAGGGCTGTGAATCAAGCTGCTCTCTTCAGTCTACCTTTGCCTCTTGGCCCTGCTCTGTTCAAGATTGCCATTTTGGAAACAAATCCATCTAGGACATGGTGTCATGACACTGTCTATTTTGTTTTCCACAACAGACCTTCTCTACTGCGAGAGCAAATTTTTGTATCGTGTAAACTGAGATTTCTTGTAAAGATTTGTGTGTATATATAATGGAATCTGTTGTTTTATTAATTTATGGAGTGTTTTCTTCTTTTGCTTTGGTAAAGGCTAATCAAGAGAACATCTGACCTTCTCCACAGTAGGAACTATTGTGTGTGCTGGTTTTGTTATAGCCTCTTTGCACTTATTCTTTCCATAATAATTAGCCCTCACTTCTTTAATCTCCCTGCATATGGAAACTCCCATCAAAGACTTCCACAGAGAACTGGATTTGGTTTTAGAAAAGAAAACTTCTGTTAAACTAATTGAGAATCTCTTTGAGGAAAACGGAACAAATGTACCAAGATAAAGAGGGACAGCATAAAAAAATTAAAAGTAAGCTTTCTTTTCTTTGCATACTGGAAATACCTCAGGCTATGAGCTTATTCAACAGGGCACATATATTATTATCTCCTTCTCAAGGGACTTGCTGCCAAAGGCTTTTTGTCCTCACTATTAGTTGTGTTGGCAGGTGTTCCTAGCAGCTCAGAACTTGGCCATTTGGATACCTTCATTTAAGTTATATCAGAATCTCAGCCTCCTGACAGGTGCAATTTGATGTCATTCTGTGCCACACAAAAATATATTCCTTAAATGCAACACATTGGGCTGCTACCTTTTTTTTTTTTTTTTAATCCCCTGGTATAGAGCAGAACTTTAGTGAACACCACCATTTGATCTCAGCACATGGCTTGGAGCTCAACTGATTGATTGTTAGTGTTCATCTTATTCTTGTGAATCTGTCTCTGCTATTATATGACTTTGGTTTAATCTCACTAATAAATCCACACTTTTAATTTTAGCAAGATCACCACTGTTCTTACAAAGGCAGATATTGCATTCCCTGAAACCTGAGGGCTTGGATGAAAAGAAAGTCCTGTCCTGCATTTGGAAGCTCTTCAGAACACAGACACTGGGCTAGAGGGTGTCACATGGAATTCTGGTAAACACTAACTTGAGGGTTTCTTTGTTTCACTGTATATTTTCCATGAGAATTTCAAATTACATGCACTATGACCTTTCTGCCAGGCATGAAAAAGGACAAGGATCCCACTCTGTGCTCCAGCTAAAAAGTAGTTAAATGCCACCAACTGGAACCTTCCCCAGGAGCCTGGGAAAATATTCCACCTGAACAGGCAAAAGAGCAGGACTTCCCTACCTGAGGGATAAAGGAGTTGAAGGCTTACAGTTTTGTGAAGTGGGAAAGGATGAGATAAACATATTAAGGCAATTTGGAAAACCTAAAGAGTGGAAAGGAAGGAACATTGGCACTCCTGGGCTTTGTTCATTATCAGCCTGTCCTGTTCCTACAGCTGTCAGTGTGTTGGCAGAGTGCCCTTCTCCTTTCTGGGCTATTCACCACTCACAGTTTGTTGCCCAGCCTCAGAGAAATCCAACTGCTTGGCATAGTCATCTGCTGTTGTTCCTAAGTGATGTATAGTTTCCTGGGACTCTATTAGCAATATGATCTGCAGCATTGCTGAGCAAGGAGCACCAGACTTGCTGTCCAAGGCTGCTGGTTTGGGGACCTCAGCCTCAACAGCTGTTGTTTTTACCCCTGGCTCTTGGTTGCTGTTCTGAGCCATATGGAGACAAGATTCCTGTCCTTTCTCAACTCTTCTGGCTACATTTCACAAGAAGCTCTGCAGCAGGTCAGCTTTTATTGAAGACTCCCACCCCAGAGACCTGGCACACCTTACATCTTAAAGCCACTGTACATGGCTTTCTTGTCCATCCATTGTGAACCAGGAATACAAATGTTCTGTTCCCCTCAACTTTACAGCGAAATCTTCTCTTTTTCCAAGCCACCACAGCCCAAAGTGTTAGCACATGTGCATGCAGATGATGAATGATGCTGCAGGGATCTGTGTGTGTGCCAACGTGTGCTGGCAGCACACCCCTTCCCTCAGAGGGATGTCTGTCTATCTGAAGTTCTCAGAACCTATAGATTGGCTCTCCCTCTCTCTGTTCCCCAACAGATGTTGAGGATTGGCTCTTGCCTTCAGGATTACATCTTGGGTTGGGACATTTCCAAATTGCATGAACAGGCCACAAGCATAGGAGAAATCTGAGTGCATTTTGACACAGCCACACTCTGTGCTTATGTATATATGTTATGCTTTCAATAGGGAAGATGTGTGTGACAGAAGACAAAATCCACTTTTAGTTTATCTTCTTTCAGATACAATTTTAGAGTATATTCCCTAAAGACAGTCAAGCTAACTTTGAAACAGTCACAGCATTTTATGAAAACAAACATCTCAGTGGGGTTTTTTTTGGTGGAAACATGTATTTTGAAGTCAGAGATTTTCTCACAAGTTAGGGCACAAACACTACGAAGGGCTGACTGGCTGGAAAATGAGATTTGCCAAATCAATTATGTCATTGATTTATCTACATGGGTAGCTCACCTCCTGCAGTAGCCAGGAAAAGCACTTCCTCAAATGGTAATGCACCAATCCAATCAGCCCTTAGCTATTTACATTGGCTTTTTTGGCACATTATCTATCAGAGAGAAATGTACACATTTCTTACCCAGCCTCATCACATGCTGGTCTCTTTCCTCAGGCAAAAGGCTGCATGTTTTATTCTCCTGCACAAAGAACTCTTTTAGAAACCTAACCTGAAAAAGTCTGAAAATAGTTTTGAATGGATCTGTGAAATAAACTTGTCCAAAATTACAGTCTTCTTTTTCCCCAAAATTGTGCTGGTCTGCACATCAGGACAGACTTGTGCCTACATGTCAAATGGGATAAATCAGTTCTTGTGTGAGCTTAATATGACCCAACTAGGATTTAGGTACAGTGTTGGCTGCACACTTTTCTCTGTTTGAGAGAAGTACAAAATGTAGGAACTAAGTAAATCCATGGGCATATCCTCCCTTATCCAGTAGTCAGCAGAGCTGACTCTTCTTCTTTTCACCATCCCTGGAGGTTTTCAAGACTTCTTCTTTTCACTGTCCCTGGAGGTTTTCAAGCTGAGACTGGATGTGGCACTTAGTGCCATGGGCTAGTGACCACGGTAGGGTTGGACTCGATGATCTTGGAGGTCTTTTCCAACACGGGTGATTCTATAATTCTATGATTCTGCAGAGGTGATTAAGGCTATTCCTGTTCAGTGAAGAAAAGAAGAATAACAGAGAAACTGTGTATCAGAAAAATGTCTTATTAGTCTCTTGGGATGATGCACCACTCCTAACTCGACTGTGAGTTAAGGGTTCACTGTACCCTAAATGTATGTTAGCAATTAAGAGATATAAAAAAGCTATCCTAGATCATATGTCCCTTGAAAAAAAAATTAATCAAACCCAAGCAAGCAGAAACCCTGCATGGCAGCAGTTAAAGAATTCCACTGGAAGGACTGAGTGAAAACAGAGGGATAAAAACTAGAAATGGGCAAGGGTAGGAGAGACATTTTATCTTTGTAAGTCTCCTTGGACTATTTTACTCTTTCTTTAGTGGTCTAGAGTCCTTTATCACAGCTTGCTGGATTTATGTACTATTGAACATGATATTGAAACCAAAGGATCTTTGGCTTCAATTGTTTTTCCTAAGTAGAGTGTTCATTTTCTGAGCAGACTGGAACTCGCCCATGCTTCCTTACCTGAGATGCAGGCAAAGCTCTTCTAAGAGAGGATACTGAGCAGGACCATCTAAATGTGGCAAGAAGAAAAGGGACATGGAACAGAATTTACTAAGAAGAAGCAGCTATTGAATCAGGTATTTTATGCTCTAGAAGTGTTGTGCATTAAGCTGTTTATAGGGAGGTTTGCCTACATCCTGCCTAGGACAGAAAGTTTCTTGTCAAGTGTTATGCAATTCAACTCAAACAGTATCTGAGTCATTCTTGACTTTCACCAGCATTACCTTCCCTTCAGCCTTAGAGAAACTTCTCCATAGATTTTTCTCAGCACACATCGAATTTCTTGATGCAGAATTTCCCTGAACCTGAATATATACTCACATACCAGCAGGAGACTAACCAGATATGACATGTCAAGTTGATATAGTTGACCATTATCAGTCCTTGCTGTTCAAGAAGACTGAGAAGACTCTTCAAACCACATGTCATTGTGACCAAGGGTTGATCCATATCAGAGTTACAACTCCTTGTGTTTCAGCTAATTGTATGTGGGGTTAGGAGAGACAAATATTTTTCTTCTACAAGATCACAATACCATCCTCCATTTAACAGCTGGTTCAAATCTACCAGTGCTACAATATCAGCTGTTGACAAAAGTAGAACCTCCTGAATGCAGTGAGTTCTACTCATTACACTGATCAGAAATGCCTCATTGTTGCTTTGGGTTTTCTGATGTTTGTTGCTGTGCCTGTCTGTTATCCCACTTTAGTTTACTCCAGCTGTGTAAAGGATGTCTTTTGCTGGCACACAAAGACAGCATACAGCACAATATCTCCTGGCTGGGAACTACAAGGCAATACTACAAAGCACTTAATAAAAACATCACTAATGATGACAACAACAATCACACCTAGACGAACACCAACAACCACTTACTATTTTGCAATAGCACTGAACGATATTAATGGTCATGTTATTGTTCTTACTATCACGACTACCTCTCTTCACTTTGGACAGTTTTTCTCAGGTTTCTGAAAATGAGCAGGGACTTAGAGGCTCAGAGCTGTGCTTTGCTTGAATGCACTCTTCTCTCAGTAAAAACTGAGAGGTTGGGACAGGCAATACACAAGATCTATTACTGTTTAGAACTGTCAACATTTACTACCAGGTCAACAAAGTCACTGAAAGTATGCCCAAATACTTTTTTTAGGTCTCTACCTGAGATGTTTCGTCCATGATTGATGATTTGTTGTTGTGGCTAAGATGAGCTTCATAAGGGAGAGAGTAAAAATATGGTTAAGTCTAACCATCCTAGTGACTAGAAACTTGTCCATGAATTAGGAAACTGGACTGCCTCATAAAAGGGAAAGAAGTAAAAAGGGAATCCATTCTGCAGAAGGAAACTGCTTAAGCTCATCTGCAGCAAATGTCACAAAGAAGAAAGGATGGATGATATGCTTAATTCCAGAAGAGATGGATATGCTTCTCTCTGCTTGAGATCTACAGCTAGAAACTCTCTCCCAGAGCTGAGCATCTGACCTGCTATTTTTTTAATCTCATCTAAAATAGTAGTGATGCTGCTTTTCTCCTCAGTACATATCCAGTTGTTGGAATACTGAAAAGAATGAGACCAGGTCAAATTATCTAATATAGAATAGCAATTAAACCTTGTGCCTGTACAAATGCACAAAGCCCTGGCACCTATGGGAAGGTCTTTTGCTTTTCAAGAGAGGAATTCTTAATCACTCCCTGTTGAAGTGTTTCTAATATGCAAAAGAATTACATTTTGGTAGAAACAGAGCATGGTTGACAACACTCTAGCTTATGTTATGGCAGTGTTCACAGCCAGGCTGGATGAGCCTTGAGCAACCTGCTCTGGTGGGAGGTGTCCCTGCCCAGGGCAGGGGTTGGGACTGGCTGATCTTTAAGGTCCATTCCAACCCCTAAAATTTTATGATAATTCTATGATATGATAAAATCTACGTTCCCTGTCTGTGTTTTCCAATGAGACACCCAAAAAAATGCCCCACTTGTGCATTGCACATGTTTGTCTTACACACAGGAGTGAGGCAAACCTTGAGATACTCAACAGTTTGTTTAGTGATGTACAGGTTTAGCCACTGAAATCCAAGCACTGGGACCAAGACTCACAGAGGGTTTTAAGGTCCTAAATTTGAAGCAGTCCATATTTCCATCACTTTCAGTAAATTAAAAGTTGACAGAACAAATCCCTTTGGGGATCAGCTTTCTAGCAGCTACAGACTTTTACAGGCTTAGGCACTGGTTGAGTTAGGTCATAAATGCTACTGGCACCTGAATCTTAGAAACCCTTAGGTGTTTGAAGTAAAGAGCTTAATTCAGTTTTGTCAATCTAGCTCCTTCTGTCTATCTTTAATCTCATTTCATCCTGTCAGAGCTGAAGTTTTGTCAAGGAGAGATTTACCTTTGTGCACAGTCTATATTTACTAGTAACAGTTATTTGGTGTTTGAGGACATACAAATGGTACAGGGAATTGTGCTGGTCAAATTGACTAAGATTCTTTGGGTGATAGACTGAAAGTTGTTTTTTTTACTAACTATTGTGTTATCACTGGTCTTTGTTAATATGGCTTCATTATCAGAGAAATATGACTTTGGTTAAATTACAAGTCTGGATACTGAAAGAACATTTAGATATAATAGATTTTAACTTTATAACCTCATGACACTTTGATTAAAAAAATAAGCACTACCCACAATCATCCAGGTAGATGCTAAATGAATTAAGGAATAGCTTGCTGATATATTTCAAAATTTGTTTGTGGGTGAGCAATTATTAGCAAATAGACAGTACTAGTGGAGGTGCACGTGAAATGATAGTGGAACTTACATTTTCATCTGTATACAGTTGCAAAACTACTACTCACAACATCTGTGGCTGACACAGAGTGCAGAGTCACACTAATAATGACAAAGCAACTATACAGAGGAATCAAAGTTTCTCAGCAAGACATCAACCTCTGTGGTAACAGTGAATGGGAAATAAAGACTGAGGAATGAGGGACATTGGCCACAATGACCAAACAAGACATGGAATCATAGACTCATAGAATGATCAGGGTTGGAGAAGATCTTTAGGATCATCAAGTCCAACCACTAACCTGTCACTGCTGGAACCACTAAACCCTAACCCAGATCCTCCAGTGCCACATCAGACACCTCTGAAACACCTCCAGGGATGGTGACTGCACCACCTCCCTGGGCAATATTCCAGAGCCTGAACACCCTAACAGGGAAAATATTTCTCCTAACATCTATTCTGAATCTCAAGATTTCCCTCAGTCCTTAGATCCCACATTGGTCCTGCCATGTGGATGTTCTGGGGCTGGGACAAAACATGAGAGTGAAAGACAAAGAGAGGAAAGAGAGAGAGCAGGAAAAAAGGAGTGAGGTGGCCTGATTTTATTGGTATATATAAGTATATATATCTTATAAATTTTTACATGCTATTTTATAGGTAACCTGGTGCAGCCTCTCATGTAAACTAGATTTTTTGCACAATTCCATTCATGTGTGCACAACCCCTTGGAGTCTCCTCCAGGGAGTGAGTCAAGGGTGGGACTAAGCAAGAGTCTCCAGGTGAAACAGGAATTTGGCTCAGAACACACTGTCCCACCTCTGTGGGACCCTCAGCTCCCACCACATCTTACCTGTCATCACAACCAGAATGTTTGAGACAGAATATACTTATGTCTGTTCCTCCACAATGTGGTTCCATTTCAACTGTTGAGACTGACTTCATAAAATATCAATGTGATTCTGTTGTTTTCCTTTTGTTATAAAAAACAAAGATACTGGGGAATCTGTAAGCAAACAGAAAGAGCTATTCCACCATTCAATAGCTTAAGAAATAGCCTTACCAAGAGACTTAAAGGAATCAGTGTAGTTTATAAAGAAAAGATTGAAAGGTGACTTAATCATAGTTTATAAGTATCTTCCTGGGGAGAAAATATTGGCTTTTAATGTATTCTTTAATCTACTGGAGAAAGACATAATAAATCTCCTTAATATATATGGCAATCACTTCACCCACCAGTGAAACACAGATACTTCTCAATAAGGGTATGGAAGTTAGCAGGGTTTGAGAGCAATAAAGAATAATTAAGGGCAGAAATAAAGCAGGATGTTATGGGCAATTAAAACTACAGGACTAATCTTGTTGGGGAGGATATAATTTTTCCAAATGGATTTTCTCAGAACACAAGGCCACAAATTCCTATTCTTTGGAAAGTCACTTTATAAAGTATCATAGCTTCTTGAAGCAAGTCCAGAGGAGGCCACAAAGTTGCTCAGAGCACTGGAGCATCTCCCTGTGAGGACAGGCTGAGGGAGTTGGGGCTGTTCAGCCTGGAGAAGAGAAGGTTGTGTGGAGATCTCAGAGCAACTTTTCAATATCTGAAGGGGCTCCAGGGAAGCTGCAGAGGGATCTGTGTTAGGAGCTGCAGGGACAGGACAAGGGACAATGGGTTCAGATTGAAGGAGGGGAAATTTAGATTAGATATTAGGAAGAGGTTTTCCCATTCTGGTGGTGAGACCCTGTCCCAGGGTGCCCAGGGAGGCTGTGGCTGCCCCAACCCTGGCAGTGTTCACAGCCAGGTTGGATGAGCCTTGAGCAACCTGCTCTGCTGGGAGGTGTCCCTGCCCAGGGCAGGGCTTGGGATTAGATGATCTGTAAGGTCCATTCTAACCCCTAAATTCTATGATTCTATGATTCTTTAATGAGCAAAGCACTACCACCTTTTGCACCACTTAGAACATATTCTTGCTAGTGAAATGTATTAAAAGTCACAATGAGAAAACAGAGCAGGATCCTTTTCTCACTGGGTTTCTCTCAAGCTCTGCTCAGCTCCCAAGACACTCATACTCTGTTCACACCACTGTGCAGCCACATCAGTAATGACTTCTCATGGCTGTGACAGGTTTTGCACAGAGGAAACTATTCCCAGTGGAACATTGCTTCTCATTGTGTATGAACACTATGTCATCATATGCTCTTGGGGTGTGAAAAAAAAATGAGTAGCTGCTCATATCTGTCATTTGCTGGAACAAAGACTAAGCTGACAACTGATATAGTGACTGGTGTTAATTTGACAATGTTCACTTGAGACTGAGACCAGAACATTTATCTGTTATCTAAGCCAAATGCTGTCACACAGCTGAACAGGTAGGGCATTCATTGTTTTTGTGTCACTTTGTCCCCTAAGCCTTGCAAGGACAAAAGAGCAGGAACTGTTTTATAGCTACTTTCTGCCTCAAGCAATGTTCAGAGTTTGCCTCCAATTGCCTATGAAATGGAGACTTTGCTTTTCTCATAAAAAATAATTTGTGGCAAAGTTTAGAAAGTGACAAAAAAAATCTTCATGTCCACACGTAATGATTGGTATCACCAAATCAAAGCACAGTCCTGAGGAGAAAAGGATGTGGAGCCAACACAGGGAGAGCTGTGAAAGACAACAAGCAGAGAAGCAAAAGTTATCAGGAGACAGAATAAAAAAGAGGGTCTGGACATTGTCAGAGAAGACCTTCATGTCTGTCTGAGACTGATGTGGCAGTGATGCCTCCTTATCCTGAGCTTCCATCCTAGGAAAAGAATGCTGCTATAAACTGATTAATTCTCCTAATCTTTCCTTACAGAGAAAAAAATTTGGAAGAGAAATGAAGAAAAACCTTCTCCCAGTAATCCCATAGTCCATGTGTACATGCTGGTTCTCTACATCACACAAACACTTAAAAATGTGCCATTTTTTGCTCGCAGCAAAGCAAAACTTTGATCTCTCCAACACTGCCTTTTCAAAGTCTTAGTCTGAAATTAATGAACTCAAACCACAAGCACTTTGAGAACATGCCATTTCCTGTGTAGTTTTTTGAATGCTGAAAGTTTTCTCTATCATTTTTTAGGCTTTGCTGTTGTTTTGGTGGTTTTTTTCCCCTGCAGTTCTGATGAGTGAAAGTTGCTTGAAAAAAATGCACTTTAAGAAAATCTGAGGGTTTGCAGACAGCAAGACTCCTGAGATTGGGGGTTTTGAAAACTCACAACAGTTATGAAACACAGAATCAAATCATGAAACTTGCCAGCACAGAATGAATAAAGTGAGAAAATAATCTTCCTGCTTGTGTCCCAGATACCCAGGATACCTACAAGCTTTTGCTTGTAGGCTCTGAATTTACAATCAGAAATTTTACTGACACGTTTGAAACAACAGAATTCAGATTTGTTCATCTGAAGGTTGATGCAAGGATTTTCTCAACAAAGCAGCCTTGACTTGGGAAACTCACTTTGGACAAGAAACAAGCATTAAAGTTGTATGAGAAAAGCACATCAGTAAAACTTGAGATTCAGTGGAAAAAAAGATTTAGTGATGTAGCAAAAAGTCTTTCCTGATCTCTCTGGTTTTGTTCATTTATTTTTATCTACTCTAAATTCTTTCTGGTTTTGGGCAAAAAAATTTTTGACTTCTTATTTAATTCAGCTGGTTTATTGCTTGCTTGTTCTTAGCATCCTCAGAATTCAACAAGTGATGTCCCAGAGTGTTACTAACCTTAGTTATGTTTCTCTGCTATGTTTTCTACTCCTTATCCAAAACTAGTCAAAACTCCAAGCAGTGGGTTATGTTTCTAAGTTATCATAAGGAAAAGTTATGAGGCTTCACATCATAAAATGCTTATAGAGGTGGATTCATCAACTGGTGCAAATTTTCTTAGCTCACCTTGATATGAGGAAAATTCCTGGGAGGTGTCACTCTTCAGGCTATGCTCATTACAGAGCATTACAGTACCAAAAAGTTGATTATTTTTAAAAAAAACAACCCACACCACACATTCCTTCCAAATAAACCTGTTTGTTTTTTCACAACACACATGCAAACCCTTAAATTGTGGCTGGAACTATGAACACTCTGAATGACACAACTGCTGCAATGAAAATATCCTGATTAAAAAGGAAAGTTGTTCTTCAAGTCCTATAGTGTTAGCAACAGATGCATTTTATTTCTTTGCCAGAATTCCTGCATGATAAGCAAATCACTACAGCCACAGTTATCAACGGAAATCAGTAAATATTTGATTCATCTTCCTTCAATTCAGGTGTCTTAAGTGTAGTAAGAGGCATTTCTAGAGGAGGCCACAAAGTTGCTCAGAGCACTGGAGCATCTCCCTGTGAGGACAGGCTGAGGGAGTTGGGGCTTTTCAGCCTGGAGAAGAGAAGGTTATGTGGAGATCTCAGAGTAGCCTATCAGTGTCTGAAGTTCTGCTCAGTGATAACAAAAACATTTCCATATTATCAACACCATTTTCAGTACAACTGTAAAACACAGTCCCACATCAGCTAGTTTAAATTAAATTAATCCCATGCCAGTAAAAGAAAAGGTTCTTCCCATTATGGTTTCAGTGCTCTAGTTTCTTGTGCACACTCTCTCTCCTTTAAACCATGAGAAACTGGAAGGAAAAAAATTCAACTGGTGCAAATATAGTGGAATAAAGTAAACAAACCATAAAGTCCCAGTAGTTTGACCCTGTTCTTTTGAAATCAGTTAAAAATAGTCCCAGTGACTTCAGTGCTGCAGAACCAGCCTCTAACCCCTGAGAAGCCAAAGAGTTTACTATCTCTGAATGCTGAATGCCTCATTTGGGGTCTAAAGAAATATGTGATTAAAATCTAATTTTGTCACAAGATGTACTCAGACTAAAGCTGAGCAAATAATTGATCATGAATAATTTATCTGAGGAAGTTTATCTCTTTTCTTTGTCCCTGAACATCCATGAATAGATCATCATTTCTTCAAATTCACTTTTGCAGATTTTCTTGATTTTGAAGCAACTGGGTGCAGTTTCCTTCACACATTGATTACTTGATCTTTGCTCTTTCAGCTGTGTTAATTATTTATGATTAGACAGAAATCTCATGATGTATCCCTCTAATAGCATTCCTGGCACAGATTCTCCTTTAAAACGAAATTTCATTCAGGAAAAAGAAATCATTTGCAGGAGAGATCAACAAATGAGGAGAGGCTAAGGGAGCTGGGGGTGTTCAGCCTGGAGAAGAGGAGGCTCAGGGGAGACCTTCTCACCCTCTGCAACTCCCTGCCAGGAGGTTGGAGTCAGGTGGGGGTTGGTCTCTTCTCCCAGGCAACAGCAGCAGGACAAGAGGGCACAGACTCAAGCTCTGCCAGGGGAGGGTTAGGTTGGAGATTAGGAAGAGATTTTTTCCAGAGAGAGTGCTCAGGCATTGGAATGTGCTGCCCAGGGAGGTGGTGGATTCCCCATCCCTGGAGGTTTTCAAGCTGAGACTGGATGTGGCACTTAGTGCCATGGGCTAGTGACCATGGTAGGGTTGGACTTGGTGATCTTGGAGGTCTTTTCCAACCCCATTAATTCTATGATTCTATGAAATCTCTTTCCATTCCTTACTTCAAAATGCAAATATATAAAGGGACACAAACATGAGAGACTTTCCCTGTCTGACTTTCCAGTAGAAAGTCTCTATTTTTGGGATTGTGTTGCTGGAAAGGATTATATGGAACTAAGTTGCTCATCCTGGTGTGTGGTGCAATCTTGCAATATGAAATGCTATGTTTTCTCTCTCTAAAATTTTGTGAGGTGATGTCAACATATCATAAAATCATAGAATCATAGAGTTTAGGGGTTGGAATGGACCTTACATATCATCTAGTCCCAACCCCTGCCCAGGGCAGGGGTTGGGACTAGATGATGTGTAAGGTCCATTCACTAGATGATGTGTAAGGTCCATTCCAACCCCTAAAATCCATGATCTTCATGTCTGTAACATGATCAGGTAATAAAATCCAGGAAGAATAAAGCAATTTAATTATTTGTGTAGGTCAGTGAGCAGTTACCATTGGTATCCTGATAGAAAACTTGATTTAACACAGATGGGATAGGTTAAATGTTTGAGTATATGTATGCCCAAGATCATAAATAACTGTCAGAGGTTTAGAACAGATATAAACCTCAAAAGCACCTGTGGAAAACAGGAATGGGAGTGCCACTGAAAAATCTCATTTAATTTCAAGGTGTGCTCTCAAGATTTATATTCCATTAAGTATTTACCATATGTGCTTCTCTGAATCAGATGGCCAAGAATCCCCATTAAATTGCCAAAGGGAAATGAACACATTTGCTAACCTGTAAATGTCTGTTGCTGACTTGGAAGTCACTCACTAGGAGATCTATGGTTTGGAAGCTGCTAGTGGAATGGACATCGATCCATAACATCAAAACCAAGAATTAAAAATAACTCTCCTGTCAGTACCTTTGTCATTTCTGTTGTCAGCTCTTTTGGGACTGTTAAGAGGGAAAGAAAAATAAGGTCATTTCCCTAGACTGTAGTGCAGAAAGAGAAGTAACTTCCAGTGATTAGAGCTGGCAAAAAAAACTTTAAACAGAGCCATCTCCACAGGAGAGAACCATGTAAGCTCCTGGGATTTAATCAACTTCACTCATATTTAATAGCAATAATGAAATCAAAGCCAAGTTAAAATTCATTACCCACTTTAAAGTTTCATGTTTTTGTCTCTCATATGATATTAATTCTGTATTGTACTCATCACACATAATATTTAACCATATTCTTTTGTAAAATACCACGAAATGGATTTTCAACTTCGAAGGAAGATGTTTCAG
>NW_008678970.1:40852-50502 GCF_000695815.1 Acanthisitta chloris
GTCAGAATTTCTATTGCCCAAGAAAAGTGTACTTTTTGACCTTTTTGTGAGCAGCCCAGAATGCTGAAATGCCAGAGCATCCCTCCAAAATCTGAGCATCTCCAGATTTTAATTTCTCTATGGCATTATTATGGTCTTAATGATGCTCAGCAATCCTTTCCAAATAAGCAGCCATCAAACTTGAAGGATGCACACAGACAGCACATTCAGAGCAGATTATGATGGTCACATCACGGAACAGCATCAGGGAAGTCTAAACTGAGGGCTAAAGAATGTGATTTCAGAGTCACAGTGTTTTCCCTTTGTGCTTTTGCCACAATACCTCTCACATGTTATGCTTTCTGTGTCATGATTTCTGGATCCTGCCTAATACAGAATCTACTAATGGAAAGAGAAGTTTTCATTACATTTGGCTTGATCTCACTGTCACAAAGCTATGACACTGCAGGAATAACCAAGGTGTGATGGGATAACTCTCAGGGGAGAAGGTGAGCATCCCTCTATGTGAAGCAGCAGCTGTTGTGGGGATGGGCAACAGGCTAGGGAAGAGCTTGTGGGTCAGAATCAGAGAAGAGGTCAGTGAAGCTGCTCCCAGGTCTCTGTGCTTGGCAAAAGGGTTTGAGGAGTTCAAGGAAAAATGTAGTTGCACTGGAGTGGGTTCAGCTGGGAGGCTCACTAGGATGGTGGGAGCCAGAGCACTCACCCAGATCCTGAGAGAGCTGGGTTTGTTCAGGCTGGGGAAGAGATGGTTTGGAGGGAACCTAACTGTAGCCCCCAGTGCCTACAGGGAGGGTGTTGAGGAGGAGGACACAAGATTTTCACATTAGTACATGTTGGGAGGATGATAGACCAAGGTCATAAATTATAACAAAAAAGGTTCAGACCAAATATGAGGAAAAACCTTTTCACCATGAGAGCAGCCCAAAAGCTGCACAGACAGGCTGTGCTGGCTCTATCCTTGGTGGTTTTTTGATGCACTGAGCAAACAGGTTTGATCCCATAGCCTTCCCTCCTTTGAGCAGGAGGTTGGGTGAGAGATCTCCTGAGGTCCCTGTCACCCTGAGTGAATCTGTGGGTCTATTCACTAGGGATACACGAAGTAATGAGAAAATGAAACATGATACTAGACACTCTCTTTTTCTAGAAACCTTAAGGGGTGTCCTAAGACAGCAACTGTGTTTGTATTTTATGCTTAATCTTTCTTCCTTGAGTTAGTCTAATTAAGTTATAACTTCTGCCTTAAGACTGTCAAGACTATTCTGTGGCACTAGCATCAACAGAACTTGCAGTAACTCAGTGGATTTCCCACTAACTTATTCAAGACTTCTTTTGTATTACAAGAAATTGTAATTAGTTGTTCCCTATTCCTGTTCTCAATGTCATTTTTTATTTTCTTGCTGGCCTTTTTTTCTCTTTTCCACTCTTCAGTCACCTCAAAATTGTAGAATCTCAATCCATCCAATAGCTTTGGAAATAACTCTGGTCCTTCTCTGAACCTTTGCTTAGCCTTTGAGAAGGTGGTGATGGGAACAACCAGTTCTGCACAGAGTGTTCAGGATTTGAATGTACCATAAATGCACACAGAGACATAATAATGTTTCCTGCTTTGTTCCCTATTCTTTGTTAATAATTTCTAGCTGCCTTGTTTGTCTGGTAGAGAACACTCTGTTGTTGTGAGACTCCTCTGAGTGGTAATAGCTAATTTAGAAGCTATCACTGTGTGTACATACTTAGGCTTGTTTTTCTCCAGGTGCATTAGTTTTCATCCATCAACACTGGATTTCAGCCCCTGCTTTATCACCAGCCACTCAGTATCATGAGACTCTTCCCTAACTCTCTTCAGCTGGCTTTGAATTTTAATACCCAGGAAAAAAAATGTGAAGGTATCAGGAAACATTTCACCTCATTGTGTATCTTCTTTTCCAGACAAATGTGTGCACTGAACAACACAGACTCCAGCTAAGTACACCACTGTAGTTCAGGGCAACTCCCAACCCCAACTGCTCCTTTCATTTCCTTTTAACATTCCATCAGAATTCTTGGTTCTCTTTGTGAGGCTTGAATTCTTACAGAAGTTGCAGGAGGATTTTTTTGCTCCTAGAAAAAAGTTACATTTGCAGTCGTGGTTGTCACCATCCCAGTGGCTCTGGGAAAGGATCTCACAAAACCACTTTGTTTAACAGCACTTGTTTAACAGGACTTACTTTTCCCCTTGCATCAGTCTTTCCTCCTCTGCCATTTATCAATCAATTTTGCCCTGCTGTTAGGATGTTCTCTGGAGTCTACTTCTCCCATCAATTTTCAGATTCTCTTTATTCCCATACCATTTTAGCCCCTTCTTATTTTTAGACTTCTGGTATTTATCTAGACATCTTGTCTTATTCTGTTTCCCTATCTTTATGTGTCCTGTTTACAAAGGCCTTGATTTGTGGAGACTGCACTTTGACTATATTTTACCTGAATTTTATTCACACCTGTGGCAGGTGAGATATAGAGAGTTCTGACAAACCATAGGACAGCAGGAGTGTGATTCCATGTGCAGCTGGGGGTATCACACTCCTGGAAAAATAACCCCAGCCAGCTCTTCCCTTCCCCTGCCCCCTGAAATCTATGAAATCTGAAATTGATAATTCCTTGGACTTTTCTTGCCAGTGCAAATGACTTCATAAGGCACAAAGTAAAATATAAATAGCACAACCACAAAAAGATATATCAAGGAGTGGATAAATCCTATGGCTAAGGAAGAGCTGCAGGCAATGGAACACACTGGGCCTTTAGGCAATCAATGTCTGCAACCAGTTTGGAATTGCACACATTGGAAATTGCCTCATCTATTAAAATATGGCTTTATATTGCAGTATGCCTGATTTTCTGTTTTGAGATTGCACCAAAATCTTTCTAGATATAAAATCACTTTATGTGTCATTCTCATACTCAGTGAAGAGTCAGATACTGCAAGGGCACCCAGACTTTGCTGCTTTGCTCTGGGGAAAAGGAGGGAGAAAAGAGAAACTGACCCTTAGAGCATGACAGGAACTATCTTTATCTTCACCAGTCAGGGATCTTGTTGACCTTTAGGAAGAGCAAAATTAGGTTATTCTCTACTGAGAGCAAAAACATTCACTCTATCACTACCCAAACACTCAGCTTTCATCTGCAGCAGCTTTAGGATTTTTGCTATGTGGAATTAAATAGGATTCATAAAACAAATGTTTAGAGTGGAAACCATCGTTTTGTAATCACATTTGGGAATACTCACTGCATTCAAACCCAATCTTTTGGGACTAAAAATGACAGTGAAACAGGCAGCTCAGTGCTGAATAAAATATCCTTTCCCCAAACTGATACTTCCTTCAGTTGCTATTACAAAGTACCTAGAAGAAGGAGATAGTGTCACAGAGCACAAAATATTTTACATATAGAAAATTAAGACTGAAATGACATACCAGAAGCATTGTTATAATGTGGGAAAAGCTCATGTAATTTAATGAAACAGGGAAAATAATCCCCACAGAATCTTATTATATTTGCTATCCTGGAAACTCAAGTTTTCCCATGAAAATTGATTTTAAAAGATTCAGGAAAATTAAAGCAGAAAATCTGTAATTTAGGAGTGTTTATACAGAGCAGTTTGGAAAATGCACAGAAAGATAAAGTAGAAGCTCAACTCTGGATTCAAAGGATTATTTTTTATCTTTCTTTGTGGGCAGGGGGTTGGGACTAGATGATCTGCAAGGTCCATTCCAACCCTTCCATTCTATGATTCAACACAAGAGTACAAAGGACAGCATTTGTACCAGCAGCAGAAAGCAGCTAATGAAGAGATGATGCTGTTTACTGACAAATACTAAGACACTTATTTTCTCATGGATCTTTTGCTGTCACCCCTGCACTTCCACAGCCTCTGTGCTGACAACATTAAACTATGTGAAATTATATAAATGTTCTCTTAATTTCACTGTAAGTAAAGCAGAGACATGACTTAGCTGCCTTTCTTTGCTAGCATAAGTGGTTTTTGAATGTCTTGCTTGAAGGGCCACCAATAAGTAAGGAGCTAAGATACTTTTAAGTCTGCATTGTGATCCAACCAAAATACCTCTGGGCTGTTTTCCCTGATATTTTGAAACTCCTAGCAAATGATCAAAGAAACAGCCTATTGGCATAAGAGGGAGTGCTGTGGCTGATAAACACCTAAAACTGTGGACTCTGCCAGCCTTCCAATCAGAAAATGTCTTGCTTCAAAAATCAGTAAGCAAAATGAACATTTCTGAATGTGCTTAGTGTGGATAATAATGTTGCTCTTTGTCTTCTCATCTTTAGTCCTATTAGGCATATTTAATTATATGTTATAAACAACATTGAGTTGGACAGGAAAAAATATGTGAAAATAAAAATATGTGAAAATATGTGAAAATAAACATAGCATTCTTGAAAAAAAATCAAGATTTAAGCTGTTTGAGGAAACAGCAATGATGTGACCTGGATGAAAAAAAGAGAACAAACGACAATATTTACCTTGAAAAAGAGAACAAACGACAATATTTACCCTGTCAGGGTCTTGGAATATTTACTTAATTTTATTTTCTACAGAAGTAATCTCTTACAACAAACTATGTAAGGAGATAATAGAAGAGAGATGTTCCAAACAAAGTGACAGCCTGTCATCTACAGACAACCTCCAACCCCTCAACACATTTGACAAGAACCTCTTGCATGACAACATGAGCCATAATGACCTCTGTCTCAGAGTTACGTTCTCTGAGTTCACAGAATAATCAGAGTTGGAAGGGAATAATGAGGATCCCCCAGCCCAACCCCTGCCCTGCACAGACATCCCTGACAGTCACACCCTGTGCTGAGAGCATTGGCCAAACACCTCTGGAGCTCTGTCAGCCTTGGGGCTGTGACACTGCCCTGGGAGCTGTTCAGGGCCCAAACACCTCTGGGGAAAGAAGAACCAGTTGCTAATCTCCAGCCTAACCCTGCCCTGACACAACTCCAGCCCATTCCCTGGCTCCTGTCCCTGGGCCCAGAGAGAAGAGGTCAGAGCTGTCCCTGCACTTCCTTCCCTGAGGGAGTTGTCCCAGCCATGAGCTCTGTGCTCAGTCTCCTCTTCTCCAGCTGAACAGCCCAAGTGCCTCAGCCACTCCTCATGTGGCTTCCCCTCAAGGCCCTTCACCAAACATCAAAAGGTACTGAGTTTTCCCAAAGACTTACAAGGAAGAACAGCAATCTATATTAAGTAAAGCTCAATTTGATTTGTTGAAGCTACGAAGTTCTGGCCTAACTCTGAATGATGAAAATGAAAATAACTTACTTAAAAGTAAATTAAAAAGAATATCCATATCAACCACTTGTGTAAACAGCTCATCTAATGGAAAGAAAGTGAATGGGTAATGCAAAATAATTTCCAAAGACTGCAAGGGATTAAGGGGATTCACAACTATCAAGAAAATTGAGAGTTTATGCCAAGAGCCAGTTCAATCCCTCTAGGAGAGGCTTTATTTCTGTAAACAAAAGGAAATTAAAATGCATCAAATTTAAGTTCTGGATATCATTTGTATGAACTGAAAATTAGCTATATTACTGTAATTTTAACTCATCATCTGACATAGCAAATCCAAACAAGACAGTAATGGTCTTTCCATCATGGGCTTCGTTTCTAATTACCAAGATCATCTGATAAGCCTCAGCTTTAGTTTTCTGAGGACAAAATATTTGGAAGTGAAATAGCTTGGCTAAACTGATTTAATAGAAGACTGAGGGCAGAGGATTATAAGGATATCATTTACCATGATATGCACAAGCCCCAGAAAAGCACAGAACTGCCATGAACATTTGGGAAGGTGTATGAGTTTTAACAGCATTGGAAGCAAAGGCAATGAGCAGCTCAAGGGTGAAGTATATTTTAGTGACTTGAGAGAACTATTGAGCAGTTTTAGAGAACTTGCAATGATTTTCAATATATCTCTCAAAGACAACAGGGAATATCAATCCTTAAACTCTGCAGGAAAAATTTTGTAGCTAATCATTCTCATTTAGAATCACACAAAAATCCTCCAGGTTTTTATCAGCTCCGTGTTTAGCATGGACTGAAAACCAGGATTGAGTATGATGTTTTTACTCTTTTAGAAAAGAATAATTCTTAGGTATTTTAGAAGAAAAAAAAAAAACAGAATATATTAAACTTGCTATGATTCACAGAAGGAAAAAAAAATCAGAATATATTAAACTTGCTATGATTCATATTTCTTCCAATGCAAATCACATACTAAGGCTCTAAATTTAAGTAACAATTTGGATTATAAATTATTCATTGAGGGATGTTAGGAGCAGACACCACCTCCAGCAGCCCCAGCCCAGGAGTCCCTCTTGTCCAGCTGTTTGGGGACCTGGGGTCTGTGCTCAGGCTGACAGACACAGCTCCTGCTTTCCAACTTGCAGGTCCATCCAGTTGGAAAGCTGAGCATGTGTCTCAGAAAAACACACACAGATACACACACACACAGGACACACAAGAGGTAAGTACAGACAGCTCTGTCTTCTCCTGCTATTGGGCTGGCAGAGACAGGAGGAGACTCATGTAGACACACACATGATACTCTCCTGCTCCTTGGGCACCAACTGGATGGCTGATCCAGCTCAGTGCTTGGTGCAGACACACAGAGACATTCATCCCATCATGGGCACTTCACATTCAGAGGTGTCCCCAAATACTCTGCACCCACCTGATGCTTCTATCCAGACCCAGGGCCTTCTACACACCAGTGAGTCCAGTTATTGGTGAATGGCACATGTGCACCCTGTGCACACCAGGACTGGGGCAGATGGAGACACTGTCACCAGCTGGGACATGCAGTCCTGCTCCAGCCACCAGCACTGAGCCCCTCACTCACATCAATCAGGCCAGTCCCTCCCAGGAGCTGTTTTTTTGGGTGTCCCATCTAATTTGCCAAGGTTCTTGACTTGGGGGTCCCATCTAATTTGCCAAGGTTCTTGAACACGATACACTTTTAGGCCAAGTATTGCAGAGTCACAGAATGGCTGACATTGGAAGGGACCTCTGGAGGTCATCTAGTCCAACCTCCCTGCTCAAGCAGAGTCACCAAGAGCCAGTTGCTCAGGTCCCTGTCCAGATGGCTTTTTTATATCTCCAAGGATAGAGATATTCAAGTAATCTGTAGATATTCAAGTAACCTGTATCTTGTCCATACAAAAATGGGTGAGGGATGTGCACAGGAAAGTACTCTCACAAAGCCTGATTTTATATACATAGGTGTATTAAAACAGGTGATTTCCTTAGACATCCTATTTGGTCAAGTGAAAGACATGTAACCCAGATACTCAGAACAGCTCAGATTTCCAGGGAGGATGCAAAGCATTCTAGGAAACCTGTCTGCTTATTGTACTGACTTCAGTCCCTCTTCTTTGCCATCTGAATCATCCCCATTGTCCTCAGGGCAAGTGGCACTGCACAGCTCATGCTTACAAAGCTAAAACCTTCTTTCCATCCTCCTGCAAAGCTGGTCTTGACCATACTGACTACTTATTGGCCTACACTGTCTCCAAGCTGTGCTCTTCTGCTTGCTTGGGCCAGGTGAAAACTGCAAGGGAGCATGTTAACAAGCAAACAGCATGGGTGATCACATGCCAGTCTTCAGAACACTGCTCACACTGCTTAATTTCCTTTTATTAGGCATAGGCATGGAGGCTGTTCCTCATGCCATGCTTCTAGACATCATCATTAGCTTTATATGCCATCAGTGCCTATAATTAGGTCACGAATTCACTCATTTTGCAAACTGCTGTAGCCCAGGAAGACTTTGCAGCTCTCAGTCATTGTGCCAGAGGTCACTCTTCCCACGGCTCTTCCAAGGGAAGAATCACACAAAACCACCCTCATCCTCTTCAGGCAATGTCAGGAAGGTTAACTTAACCTGTCAAAGAAAGCAGTTTAAGCTGAACTGACTCACTTTGCCAAAAGCAGATTGAGCAGAACTCACATGATCCCTCCTTCTGGCAGGGCTTGGGTGATCCCAGTCTGCACACCAGCACCAGGTCTCTAGTGGAAAGGAAACATGAGGGGTAGTAAAACCCTCCTGGGAGGTGGTTTTGGGGGGATCAGGCACCAAAATGCAAATAAATTAAACCCCACGTGCAGCTGCTTGGCTAATGAATGGCTGCACACAAGGATCTGGCTGTTTCCTGAGAAAGCAGCAATAAAGTAACACAAGCTGGGGTAATTATCTTATCAAGTGAGTGAAAAGTTCACGTTGATGGGTAAACCAATTACAGACTAATGTGCATTTAAAGATCTTGTGACACGAGTCCAGCAGTGATTTGTTTGGAACAGAGGGTGATGCCACTGCAAATCTTCTGAGCCCCATGCAGCTAAAAGCTTTGCAGTAAACACAGCTCTGCAGTCCTGTAGCTGCTGCTTGAATAAGGGTCTCTCTTTTAGGGAAGAAGTCTTTGCCTCTGGAAAGAAGCTTCAAGAATACATGTGTGCTGTGTCTGACAGCAGCTGGTAGCATTCAGCCCTTCTGCTCCTGGTCTTGCTGTTGCAATCACAGATAATATTACATACTGATGCCAGTGATGCTCGGCTGGTAATGACCTCCAGTGGATACCCACAGAGGAGGAGGGAGAGGGCCACAATGGAGAAAACCTACATAAAGGGGGAAAAGGTTATGGTTTGCCCTCCAAGAATGGGAAGGAAAGGGAAAGGGAAAGGAAAAGGAAAAGGGAAAGGGAAAGGGAAAGGGAAAGGGAAGGAATATTGCCAGCAAGGATTTCCTCATGACTCTTCACCCATAGTGTTACACTGCAGTCCTGATTTATGAAGTCACACCCACCTTGTCTCTCCCAAGAGAGATGCCCAAGCCTCTCTCCTCATTGCTGCTCTCAGTGACTTCCCCACCCAAAAATATCAGTGGATTCTTGCTTTAGGAATTAAATCAGTCTGCAATTTTCACTCACAGACACTCAATATGGAACTCTCATATTCCTATGGCAGCACCACCATGTTGAGTGGGCCAAGGTAAGCTGCAGCCACTGCCATTTGCTCATGACATCCCCAGGCTTTGTGCAGCATTTCTGAGAATCTGTTGTCCTCAGTGAAAGGTGAAACTGCACCACAGCCTCTTTTGAATCTACTTCTGCAGGTCTCAGCTTCATGCCCTTGTTTCACCTGGCATTGGAATGATATTCTCATTCAAAGTTCAAGCAGCAGGTGTAACTCTTGTTCCTTCTTTCATATCATGGCATTCATTGGAACCAAGACTGCTGTTAAATGGGTTTAGTTTGAAGGAGTAGGGAATGACAACACATGCAGCCCTAAGATTTGCCATGCTCTTTCATTTAGGTAAGGAGACAGACTGAATCACAAATACTGCTGGGCAGCTTGTTCGCAGCACCAATATTTGTTCACAGCAGGAGAGGTATCACATCTGTGACAGAGTTCATGGTCACTTTCAGAAGAAACAGATTCTCATGAAAAAAAGAACTTTGGAAAAAGCATTTCCTTGTCCAAAACACCTATGTGCTGCTGCCAAGACACTTTACTTCCTAAAGTGGTGCTCCTGAAAGTGACATTAACTTAACAGATCCCACTTCCACTTTCTTCTGGTGTGCACGTCGTGGTGTTTCCT
>NW_008678970.1:50520-76311 GCF_000695815.1 Acanthisitta chloris
ATATTTGGATTACTGTGTCTGCTTTAGGAGACTGATCTTTGTGTTATTGGCATTGTTAGCACAAATTACAGGACAATCTTTCTTATCCACTGAGAGTCACTAAGGGAATTATACGAGGAAACAAGATGAAAGTTAAAGCTTAAGTACAATAAAGTACTAGTAATGCTTCTTGAGCAATGTTCCTTTTGTTGAGAATCTGGCAAGGAAAATATACAGTCACTGTGTTGGAAGTGTAACTTTATAATTAGTCTCATGAAGAGTATGCTAAACTCAGTTTGTTTCATAATGCCCTCTCATTTTCATTAGAAACAGACTTTCAAAACTTGAGAGCTGTAATTAAGGCAAATGTGTTTTTCAGGTAGGTAATCCCCATTTGTTTATGCCTGCTAGCTACATATTGACTGTTCTCATTTGTATTAGCACACAGGCACTGTATTTTAATTAAGTAAATAGAGTTTCCAATTAGTAAACCTTAATACTTCAACTATTTGGCCCAGGCATTTGAAGTTCTCCAGGAATGGTTTTTTTTTTTGTTCAAGTTAGTTTTGCATACTTGTCACGTGCAATTAGGTAGTTCCACTAACAGTTTACTCAACACTCATTCAGTGACTACGTGTGAGTCAATTAAAATACTCATTTGCTTTTGCTATTACAGAGTTCCAGAATCAGTTAGGTAGGAAGAGACCACAATGGTCATCTGGTCCAACCTCCTACTCCAGCAGGGCCAGCCCAGAGCTCATGGCTCAGGGTTGTGTCCAGGTGGGTCTGGAATATCTCCAGTGAGGAGAATCCATGACCTCTCTGGGCAATCTGTTCAGTGCTCAGGGACTGCACAGGAAAGAAGTTCTTCCTCGTGTTCAGGTGGAACTTCACATTCAGCAGAATAATCTATTGTCAGTCAAAATTAATTAGTGCATCATGTTATTTCACTGCCATGAATACAACTACTGGGGGAAAATTATTCCATGGCAGCTCAGTAGCTTGCAATGTTTTCTTGGTAATGTTCCCCTTTCTGGCATAAGAAACAAATCCCTTTGATTTTTTCTGAATCCTTCAGAGCCTGGAAGGTAAGGGAGTTCAGCCTGATGAACTGGTCCTGTTTTGCTTTTGTTCAGCATTATAGTCTGCAGGTCTACTCAACAAGAAACAGGTGTTTGCACCCATGAGAAAGACATGAAAAATAAACTGGGATTCTGTTAAATATACACAGGGTAATTTGATTTTTCTATTGGCAATGCAACTTTCCTTTCAGTTGTATTTCTCATAGCATAAAGATAAATTGTCATCATGTTTTCTCTTCCATACTTCCTCCTTTGACTGCAAGTACAGACTATGGATAGTGTTTTTAATGGAATGCTACTATTCTATATGGAAAATTTATAAGTTTTTCATACTTTAGGATACTTAGAAATTGGACAATCCATTTTAAAAGATGCTATTTTTCTAAGGCTAACAATTTTAAGCAAATACAATAAATAAAAAGTGTCCAATTCTTCAGCTACTTTAATTTGAGACATCAATTTAAACAGCACAATCTTTTCCCATCTCTTGAAACGAAGCAGAGGCTGATGCTTTATTTTGCCTCTTTCTAAACACATTAATGGAGAAATACAGATGCAAGGGAGTAATAAATGGTAGCCACTGCTAACTAATAAACTAAGCAAGGAATCCCATTACAGAATTTCTGCCCCTCACAAATCAATACTTCAGTTCAGTGCTGCAAACGTGTGTGACTGCAAGAGAGCTAAGTGCAGCTGGGAAGATCACTCACAACTGCACACATATCTCAGAGTGTTTTAAGACTGAATCCTATAGATGACAATAAAACATTAACATCTGGGCTTAAAAGTCAGTGAGTGCCATGCTAGAGCACTATCTTATACCACCTATGGTTACTTTTCCACTCTTTTGAGGAGACAAAGCTGTTGTTCCATTAGGAATAAAAGCTGCAGAGACATTGGATGGAACTGTTCCAGCTCTAATTAATCTGTCTAAATACTAATTTAGGCAGGGAGAGTTGTATTTAATCATTCAAGTTTGCAAATTATGGCTATGAGTGAGATCCAGAGAGCCCATTTAGGTGCTTAAAAGAGTGAGTCATGTATTTTCAGAAAGTCTGTTCAGACAGCCAGAAATCTCCCTCTGTAGCCAGCCAGTCTTTCAGCATCTGGATTATTCATCCCCTACATTTGGAATCACAGACATTCCTTCTGCACCTTGCACGAGTACTCAAAGATAGCAGCAGTGTAGATATGACACATTAATATAGAGATTGCTAAACCCTACTTGCTTCCCTAGATAATCCTAATCACTGAGCATTTTCAAGCCTTCCTAAAATATATCAAAAGCAATAAGTCCAGCAGAAAGCATTGCTTTACTGGCTACTGTTCTAGTCATGGCAGCATTTTTTCAGGGAAGGGGAGATCTCCAAATCCAGCTGGAGAAGGCAACTGTGCAAAGTAGTAGAATAATCAGAACCATTTGATCTTCTGTGATATTTTTGTGCTTAACTTACCACTATCTATAACACTATCTAAAATCAATAAACCCCATACTAATGGAGGAGACTCTGGGTGACAAATAGACTTTCCAAAGTAATTGGAAGTGGAAAGTCATGTTTCTTGTAGGTTCCAGTTGAGGCTTAATGATATCTTATCTAATCAATGGTATCTTTAGCAATGAGTGGTAATAAAACTACTGCTAATAAAATCTGATGATGACAAAAAAATCATTGACTGGATCATAACAATAAGTCACTTATATGGAATTAAAGTGATAAATGTATATTTGCATATTAGGAAGTGAAGTCTTGATGGCAATTGTGTTATATGGAGCCATTTCTCTGAAAAATGGCTCAGCTGAAGAGAGGGCACAGAGGAGATACCCTCTCAGCACCATACACTGGCAGTGAAGGCTGACACAGTCAATGCATGACTAAATTGGGGCTATCTGAACAGGAGCTTGGATCTGGCATTAATCCAGAGAAGAGCACTAACAAGCACTAAAAATGAGTCTATGGATGTCTCTATCCAGCTCTGACAGTCACATTTCAAAAAGAGTGTTGAGAAATGGGATGACCTTAAGCAAAGAACAAGACAGATTTTAAGTTCTTCTCTTCTTCAAGGCAATGAATCTGCTTTCTCACTTGTACCTGCACAGGCTTGCCATGTTCAGGGATGTACCACCCACAAATGTTACTCTAGTCATAAAATGAGCCAGAGACTTTTCAAATCCAGCTCTGATATTTTATTCTATGATTTCCTGTGGCTCTGAATTCCACATGCTGAGAATAGAACTGTCCATAAATAACCCTAATAACCACTGTTGAAAAGTAGGTGTTTAGGGAGTTTTCAAAACACAATGTTTTTACCTGACATATGGTAGGAGTTCTATTGTGTACAGGGAATTCTGATAGGCATTAAAACTTGCAACTATTACAAACTATAATAGCCAGAGTGAATATACCCAACTTCTTCTAAAACACAACACAACCCTGAAACTACAATGTCTTGGGCTGGTCAGCTACATCATAGCAACACTGATAATAATTGGTGAGGTCCCAGCTCAGTGCTGTGCTCAGCTTTGGGCACTCACTGCCCAAAGGCCATTGAGGCACTGAGCGAGTCCAGCCAAGGGCAACGAGGGCAGCAAAGGGCAGAGCACATGGGCAAGGGCTGAGGGAGTTGGGTTGGTCAGCCTGGAGAAGAGGCTCAGGGGTGACCTCCTGGCTCTCTGCAACTCCTGCCAGGGCTGGAGAGAGGTGTGGGATGTGTGTCCTGCCAGGGCTGAGGGAGAGGAGAGAGGGAATGGCCTTGAGCTGAGCCAGGGCAGAGTCAGATTGGGTGTGAGGAGAAATGTTTTCCCTGTTGTGGTGTTCAGCACTGGGATATTGCCCAGGGAGGTGGTGCAGTCACCATCCCTGGAGGTGTTTCAGAGGTGTCTGATGTGGCACTGGAGGATCTGGTTTAGGGTTTAGGGGTTCCAGCAGTGACAGGTTAATGGTTGGACTTGGTGCTCTCAGAGGTCTCCTTGATGGTTCTATGATTCTATGATAATGCTTCAAAGCTAGGGCTCCTGGCTTTGGATCTTTCTGCTATAGGCCTAAGGAAATGTAGTCTTCTGCCAATAAAATTAAATTCAAAGGCCATTGTGATGTCTACTCAGAATTTAATTACATGGAACTCTGTAAATACGATGTCTTCACTAGTTTTATTGCAAAATGCTTGTCACCAGCCTTCTTGGAGAAGATTCTAACTCAAGATTGCAGGACTTCATCATTCAGGACAGGCAAACTATAGACATTTCCTTTTCTCAGTGTCTTGAATAGCAGTTCTGAAGACTGTCCATGCTGCTAAGTAAAGAAAGGCATCTTTGGAGAAAGAAAATAAAAGATCAATGTCAAGAAGACAGCTGAAACTCTAGAACTGCTAGCAACAAATAGGTTACAAAAATGTTGTTTCAAGTCATTTCAATTCATTCAGAAATGGGAGAACACTCAGAAAGCACAGGCATTGTGATCTATTCAACATTTTTCATGGAGGAAACGACAGCAGTACCATGTGAGTTCATGTGCCTATCATTGGAGTTGCACTTACTTTCATTTGTGGGTTTGGTTTTTTATTTCTTTTCTCAGTTAGTAAGCATTAAAATGCCAAAAGCTGCTCAAGCCTAATACCAGAATCCCTGTTTGCCATAGCAATTCTGACAGACACCTAGCAATGGCCCAGAAGCAGCCACCACTTTGCAAATACAAAACTTAGCCCATGAGCACAAACCCTTCACTCTCAGGCTCACTGTTCTCAGCAGAGTTTCTCAATCACATGGCTATGACCAGTTAGAACAAGCTGTCCCATATTCCCATCTCCTGTGGTTTGCAGCACTTCAGGGTGTGATTCTGCCCTCACAGATGGGATGCACTGTCCTCCATATGGATCATGGTGTTTGAACCACAAGGAGCTTAGAATAGAATAGAGTAGACTAGAATATTTCAGTTGGAAGGGGCTGTAACAATCATCTTGTCCAACTGCCAATGGCCACTACATTTACTATATTAGAATGTGCTTAGGGCATGTATAAAACATAATGTGTTAATATAACTATAAACAGTAGTAGTAAAATATGTACACTCATTCAGAAATATACTTCAGATATCTTTTTAATGCATATGTATTTCTATGATGAAGAATTCAGAAGTTCTGGTCTTATTTTAGCCTTCATTTGCAAATATCATTAATACTCTCACAGGAGACTTAGGTTTTTGCCTAGAAGCTGATCAAATCATCTAAGCAGTTTGATCTTGACTACTGTGAAAAGCTAAGCACCTCTGTGCCTCCACAGTACTTCAGTAAGAAACAGAAATTTCAGTTTCTGGAGTATATGATCCATGGTATGACCTTTGGAAAATACTAGAATGTAGACCTGGAATGAGTTCAAAGCCTACACTGAGCCCTGTTGTCTACTCCTACCTAGCCAATGGAGAAGCCACATCTGAAGTAAGTTTCTGAACCTCTTGAATCAATGGGAGGGTCTTCCTGACAGGTTTGTCTGATCCTGTTTAACCCCAGGCAGCTGCTCACTCCCCCACCAGCAGGACAGGGGAGAGAATTGGAAGGATAAAAGCTAGAAAAACTCATGGGTTGAGATTAAGACAGTTTAGTACAAAAAATAAAAGCCACAGACACAAGCAAAGCAAACCAAGGAATTCATTCCCTGCTCCCCACGGGCAGGAGGTGTTCAGCACCTCCAGGAGAGCAGGGACCATCACCTGGGATGGTTCCTTGGGGAGACAAACACCATCACTCCAAACATCCTCCCCTTCCTCCTCCTTCCTCCCACTGCACACCCTGAGCATGATGTGCTATGGTGTGGAATATCCCTTGGGTCAGGTTGGGTCACCTGTCCCAGCTGTGTCTCCTCCCAACCTCCCATGCAGCCCCAACTCCCTTGCCATGTGGCAGTGTGGGAAGCAGCAAAGGCCTTGGCTCTGGGTCAGCTCTGCTCAGCAACAACAAACACATCTCTGCATTATCAACTCTGTGTTCAGCACAAATCCCAAACACAGCCCCACACTAGGCACTGGGAAGAAAGTTAACTCTATTTCAGCCCAAAGCAGCACCCTTGCCATCAAATCTTGTCAAACCAGTCACATTTACTGTCAAACTTTGTTATATTAATAAAGTATATCATTGCTTCTCCCTTGCAAGTGAAGTGCATGTCTCCATCCACGACACCTGTATGAAAGGGGAAGGTTCTGATGCAGTTTATTAACAGCAAAAGGTGATGAAGCATGTGATATGCAATAGACAAAATACTGTACAACATGTTTTTGTCTTGAAAATACTGTCAGGTGCTGCTTTCTGCAGCTTGTGTCACACTTAGCAGTGATATTGGCTTTTACCTCAAACTAAGTGGCTGCTGCTTGTTGGATTTATTATACTAATTCACATCAATGAAAGCATCAATGAGCTAATAGTTGATTAGTGACTGGTATTAGTCATTCCTTCTTATTCTGGGAATGATTTACTGCATACCAAAGGGAAACAGGTTGATGCATGGAAATGATCACATTTAAAATCTTGCACCCAATGTCTGGGAGAATAAAGAATTACAACTAAGGACAGGCATCTTCATTTTGCCTGTGATAATTCCAAAGTCACTGAGATGTTATTGGTTCAGAATTGAGTGCTGTGGAGCTTTTATTTATGTGTTCATCCATTTTACCTGTGGGAACAGGTAGGATGATGGAAAGTAATATCAATAATGAAAAATAGGATGAAAATGGAGCACAGACTAGGCAGAATTAAAAATAAGCTAAGAGAGTTTCTGTATAGAAGCAGAGAGGAGAAAGGATAGGGAAAAAAAAGGAGATGTCAAGTTTAAGCCTGTAAACAGGGAAGAAAAGATGTCCAAAAACTGGGTTATATCAGAGTTTCTAGGGTGGGTAGCTCATAATACTATATTTCATATGTTATTGCAATACTGTTGACCATTTGGGGAATCTTTGGTATACCTGTTGCTATGTTTTACAAACAGTGCCATTTGGGAGATGAAATACATTCTCAGCAAGGCCCTGAAACATGAAACATAAAGTTTATTATAGATGGGCACTTTCAGTTCTCCAAATCAGCAGTCCACCCTTTAATGAGAAGATGATGACTGATTAATGTGCTTGGCTAGGTAAGCACAAATTATTGATACACAACTGTCAATAAGATAGTTGCATATCAGTGATAGAAGAACATCTATCAACAATGTCTACATCATCTACAACATCTATCAACATCATCTACAACATTTACCAACAGCATCGACAACATCTAGATTAATATGGAAGCCTTAAGACACCTTGATATTTGATTTCAGACATAAGAGTTCTTGTTATTCTTGATATCCAATACTTTTATTGCTACTTTTTATACCATTATTACATGATCCCATGTAGTAGTCTTAGGATTTTGTTGGTTTCTAGTGTGGATAATTATGAATTTCAGCTCTGACTTTGAAGAGAGCTAAGTGCACATTTAACTTTGAGCATGTGAGTGGTTTCACAAGCTTCCCAAGCCCAAGGTTTAGAACTGTGCCAAGAATACTACTCAGATTTTGCTTACATTTCCCTCCAAATCCAAGGTTTATCCTTCATAAGAGTAAGCACAAACTTCTGAACCTTATGCGAGATTTACAGGCATTTCACAAACTCCCTAAATAACAACAGAAAGTAAAATATAGAGGCCTATTTTTAAGAGAGCCATAAAAGTGATCCTGAGGACTTAAGAATATTGCCTTAGGAGCAAAATTCAGCTACAGTTTTCTAATACAAGCAAGTACAAGATGGAAAGCAAATTATATCTGGATGAAAACAGTTCCTTGGATAAGAGGAAATTTTGCAAGCATGGAAAATGATAACAAAGGATTCAAAGGAACCTATTTATAAAATAGGAGGATTGCATTGTGACAAAGATTTTGCTGAATTTACATTGGAGAAGCATGGAATATGCTTTGATGTTCCGAAACTGCTGTTTCTTTGCCATTTTACCCAGAGTATTCTGAGCCATAGAAAAGATCATTCAGTAAAAAAAAAAAAAAAAAAAGAGCCAAATCCAAGATGATGATGTGAGTAAGGACTGCAGAAATAATACTGATGAGTAGAAATAGTGGAAGGAGGAAACCTTACACTGCAGCAGGTCTGCAGAAATATTGGCCACCCTTAATCATGCCCTTATTAACTTCTGAAGGAGCCAAGCAGTGTCAACCACAGCAACTCCTGCTCAATGGACTTGGTAGAAGTCAACAGACAAGATTCTGCTTGTGGTTGTGAAAAAAATCTAAGTTTTTTGGAGGAAAATTAAAGCAACTCCACCTTCCAACACCACCTGAACTGCAGCAAGGTGCTAACAATTTCCTAGCATACAAAATCCTTTGCACATCTGTTCCAAATACAGCTCCAGACTATTTCTTCAATTAGTCTATAAACCCTGAATACAATTAAGCTTTAATGATGAGTTTAACATAAGCTAATCACTTATTTGGAAACTTTAGACAGAAGAGAAGAGAAGAGAAGAGAAGAGAAGAGAAGAGAAGAGAAGAGAAGAGAAGAGAAGAGAAGAGAAGAGAAGAGAAGAGAAGAGAAGAGAAGAGAAGAGAAGAGAAGAGAAGAGAAGAGAAGAGAAGAGAAGAGAAGAGAAGAGAAGAGAAGAGAAGAGAAGAGAAGAGAAGAGAAGAGAAGAGAAGAGAAGAGAAGAGAAGAGAAGAGAAGAGAAGAGAAGAGAAGAGAAGAGAAGAGAAGAGAAGAGAAGAGAAGAGAAGAGAAGAGAAGAGAAGAGAAGAGAAGAGAAGAGAAGAGATTTTCAGTTGGAAGACACTGACTATCATATAGTCATATAGTTCAGAGCAACCAATACTCTGTACCACTCATAAACCACCAGCAAACTGAGTGCTAGTCTACCATTTCCAATCAGAGATCAAACACTACATGCAGATCCTTATTTTTGAGCATAGATGTAGTATTAATCACTTGTAAACAGCAGCTGAATATCTGTATTGATCATGCTATTCATTTCATTGGCCTTGATTGTTCATTTTCCACACACAAGGTGAGCTCAGATGTATTTTCTCTGTGAAGCAGGTTGTCAGTCCTATTTTTCTAGCAAGCAATCCTGTCCTTTGGCAGCCAATAAGTTCATTTCCTCCTGTATCAAACCACTCCTCTTAGTCGCCAAAGTCAATATTTTGGACACGGATTGCTGATTGGCTTATTCACAGTCTTTTCTCAGTCTTTCCAATGAGTTTCAGAGACATTTGAGCGATGGAACTCAAAAAGTCAAGTGAATGGAGAAAAAAGGAGCTTGTTGTTGTACCAACATTTGCTAGCTGCCTCTTCAGATAAGGAAATGCACAGCACAGTGTGTGTGCTGGCCAAAATCCAAATCACACCATGAACCCCTGGACTAGATCCCAGAATTTGAATTTGGGAAAGGACACGTTGCTGGCCTTCCATGAGGAGAAACAAGTCTGTGTTGGGAAGGAAATGTGCAGGTGCTGCTCTGAAAGGCATTTACAATGGTAAAACATCAATAGATCTTCTCCCTCCTCTGTTAGATCCAGCTTTGCCTACAATATCACAAAACAAATGTACAAGGCAACTCCATTTCCCTGCACAAATCTAGCAAGTTGCAGCATGCTGAGGATGAATGTTGGCATGTCTTCACTGCACTCAGGCATCAGCCACAAACAAAGCTTGAACACGCCACTCCACCAGTGCTTGTCAAGCTGAGAGAGCCAGCAACACTTTGAAACCACACCAAGGCTCCAGCCATTTCTTAAGAAGCTAAATGAACTGAAATGAGATAAAAATTAAGTATGCAGGGATTAAAGAAAATTGAACTGCGCTCGGTGCTATGTAGCTGTAATAGAGCAGTTAGGGGAAGAGCAAAGCTCCTTAGCAGCTGTTACAGGAACAGAAGAGCCAATTAAAATTCCAGCTGCAGAGGGAGAGAAATGTTCAGTCTGAAGGAATAATAATAATAATAATAATCAGGCACAGAGAACTTTGGAGGAAATTTATTGCTCTTTGGTCCCCAATAAACTGATGTACTTAAAGGTCAACTGCAGTGGGTATGACTGAGCAATCAGCACTCATACTTGAAACTACAGTTCCCATCTTCTCCTCTGTCACTGCCTAGACTAGAGAAGGGGCCTGTGCTGATAACTCTGCCAAATGCCACAAAGTTCTCACATTAGGACTACTTTCAATACCCAAAAAAAGGATCAGTATACTGCAAAATAGAGTGTTCTGCGTTCAGCTCAGAAATAAAAGAGTTCAGTTTGGGTGGAGATGTAAAGATTCACAGTACCCATCACTGAGATGATCTTTCAACTATAAACTGATCTCACCGTTTTCCAACTTCTCTTCATTAGCTCCTTCACTCTCTTTTGCAACAGCTGTCATAGCTTTCAGGCTCATCTAAACTGCTGGACCAAGATACAACTCCAGCCCTTCCCTGACTTTATAAAACAGGCCAGAGAAGGCAATAACTTCCCTTTTCCCCTTCTCCCAGACAAGCTGTGTTTTCCTTACAAAGAAGTTAATGTGATTTAGCCAGAGATTTGTCACCATGGCCCATGTCAGCTAGGTCACTGGCCTGGATTTTCAGGGAAAACAAACTACTGAGAAGATTAGTGTCCACCACTTCATCTTGTCACCAACCCTCCAGGAAACATTTTGTAATCCAGCTCACAATTCACATCTCAATCCATCATGCCAACAGTGCCTACTCCAGTGGTGATTGCTATCAAGGAATGCAAACAAATAGAGTATCAGAAGATGACATGGCACAGTTTATTGCCTTTTCAGGATTAAATGCTAGCATTTGTGTCTTAGAGAATATCTCCTACTTTTTCTATCAGCACTCAAGAGTATTTAAATTCTTTCTCTCCATTCTGCTATCATCTGAGTCATGGCAATTCCAGGCACAGCTCCAGGTTGGGTGGGGAAGTCACTGAGAGCAGCAACAAGGAGAAAGATTTGGGCATGATGGTGGATGAGAAACTCACCATGAGCTGCAGTGTGAGCTTAAACCAGAAACCAACCCAGGCCTGGGCTGTTGCCTTTTGAGAAAACTGTAGCTGCTTTTGAATAAGAATATATCAACCTCTGGTACAATATGTCAGTGCTTTTAGACCTGGTTGGGTTACTTCAGGCAGATCAGCCTGGGGAGGGTTATAAGGAAACTTATAACATTTATATAAATTGGCACAGGTTGCCCTTCCCCACAAGGGCATGCTGAGGGAGTTGGGGCTGTTCAGCCTGGAGAAGAGAAGGTTGTGTGGAGACCTCAGAGCAACTTTTCAATATCTGAAGGGGCTGCAGGGAAGCTGAGAGAATGACACTTTGTTAGGAACTGCAGTGACAGGAAAAGGGGCAATGGGTACAAATTGAAAGAGGGGAAGTTTAGGTTAGATCTTAGGCAGAAGTTTTTCCCTGTTCTGGTGGTGAGACCCTGTCCCAGGGTGCCCAGGGAGGCTGTGGCTGCCCCAGCCCTGGCAGTGTTCACAGCCAGGTTGGATGAGCCTTGAGCAACCTGCTCTGCTGGGAGGTGTCCCTGCCCAGGGCAGGGGTTGGGATTAGATGATCTGTAAACTCCATTCCAACCCCCAAAACTCTATGCTATGATTCTATAAAACACACCCAAGACTCCATTTCTTATGCTTATGTGAAGTACCATGACATAGAATATGACAAAAAAAATATTGCCTGGAATATCAAACTAAGTGGACATGCAAAAAAATTACTGAGGGTTTTTATCTTTTAGAAAATTGCTTTGAATGGCTAGAAATTATACACCAGTGAAAAGGAAAATGTGAGACAGATATTCAACAGTCACTTTGTTCATTCATTCCCAATTTAGCAGGCTTGACAACACTTTTTCATGTGATCAAATTCTGATTTGTATTGCAACTGAAAATCAATTTGCTCCCTGATGGACATTACTTCCAGTAGAGCATATGTAAAAGCTTCACACCTTTCATTGATGCCTGAATTAGGCCAAATTAAAGGCCTTGATATGCTTGATTGAGTGGTTATATGCCACTTGTCAATATTACTAAAACAAGCCACACCGAAAATCACAAATTAGTAACGCTGAAAGAGCAGAGGGAAAATTGCTGGAAGATATTTGGGATAATGGTATTTAGTAATGGCACAGCAGTAGGTATGGTAAATCACCAGAATCACATGCAATTATACTTCATCTGTGTTTAGGGCTTTGACCCAAGTGTCTATTAAAATCAAGAGGAAAAGTCAAGGTGAAAATAACCCAGTTTCCATATCAACATGTTCATGTTTGACAACTCAGAACTTCTGCAAATAAACAGGAGCTTCAAATAACTCATCTCCTGACCAAACCTGTAATGGTGACACAGCATCAGCTAAGCCCTAAAACTGGGCAACATTTCACTGAGTGAGTTGGCAACAGCTCTTTTTAGTCATGTGGTTTAATAATTTCCCTCACAAGGAAATGTTCAGAAATTTACAGTTTCAGAGCTTAAATTATTTCTCCTGGTTTCTTTTGGGTTTTTTTAGTTTGATGGATATTTCTACTAGATCTCTGTGATTTTTTCTAAGCATGATGTCTAGGAAAACATTGATTTGCAGTGAGTGCAGTCTGGGGCACTTTCTAGGATTGTTATGATGGACTAGTCATTCTTAATGTCTTTCAAATAATGTCACTTGAACGTGAACATTGGTGATTGCAACTACTTAATAAGGAAAATAGGGGCTATATGCTACTTTTTTTTTGCTAGGCTCCAGTAGTTTAGCTGCACCATATGAAAATAATTTCTCCGCATTTGGTTTGGTCTGAGTTTTTTGTTGGGTCATATGAAAATAATTTCTCCACGTTTGGTTTGGTCTGAGTTTTTTGTTGGGGTTTTTTTCATTATGCAACTTCTCCATGTTTTCAAGAGGTTTTAATTAAATACTTAAGTAACAGTAGCTGAATGTTAATTAAGAGGAAGTTTTAGTAGCAAATCATAAAATCATAGAATCATCAAGGTTGGAGGAAACCTCTAAGATCATCAAGTTCAACCATTAACTTGTCACTGCTGGAACCACTAAACCCTAAATCATTGCTTCTTTCTTTGATGATCAGTTCCTGTAAACTCTGGAAAGAAACTCAGAATAAAGTCATTGCCAGGGCATTAAGATCCATAAATAGTCCTATCTAGAAAAAAAACCCAAACAACTCTGACTTAAATGTTTCATAATCATATGAAATCATAGAATGGTTTGGGTTGGAAAGGACCCTAAATATCACAGAATCATAGAATTTAAGGGTTGGAGTGGATCTGAGACCTCCCCCAGCCCCAAGCCCTGCCCTGGGCAGGGACACCTCCCACCAGAGCAGGTTGCTCAAGGCTCATCCAACCTGGCTGTGAACACTGCCAGGGTTGGGGCAGCCACCGCCTCCCTGGGCACCCTGGGACAGGGTCTCACCACCAGAACAGGGAAAAAAAATTTTCTCACATCTAGCCTAGACTTTCCCTCCTTCGGTTTAAACCCACTGTCCCTTGTCCTAGTGATGTTGTTTAGCAAAGCATCTAATAAATCCCACAGACTCTCTATAGATATATCCCTCACCCTGTTCATTAAGAGCCAATTTGTATCCAGTAACTCAGAATTCCTTCTTCATCAGATATTGGCTCAACTGTCCTCAGCTAAGCTAGTGAAAATGCCCTTCAAAAGTATCAGTTTGGGTTGTTTCTTTTTTACTTTCTGCCTCCATTCCTCAGGACACATTGTGGAGAGGTCTGATGTACTCAGAGACCCCTACTGTGTGATGTGCCTGCCAGAAAACCCATTCAAACCAGTTCCCTTGATCAGGTGCCAGCTCTTTTCTGTTTGAACAAATCTCCTGTTCCTGGCTGCATAGGTGCACCTCTGTGAATACTAAACTATCAGGAAGGCAGAAGAACAGGGTTAGAGAGGTGCATCTTAAAGCTGAGAAGTCTGAGTTTGATTCAGATAAACAACCCCTGTTGTATTACAGAGAATTCAGAAGGTGTTTATAGGCAGATCTTCTGAATTGTCTCTACATACAGTCAGCAGCAAAGGATTAGGCATTAAAGCTGGAAAGCAGGCCTTGAAGCAAAAGAAAATTCAACAAAAAACAAGCTTTGGCCACCAAATCATGTTTGCTTCTTTTAAAAATTACCATATTTCACTAACTGTTTTGCTGTCCTGCAATTTTCACCACTCAAGCAGTCCAATCAATACTAAAATCCAAAGAAAATCAGTTTTCCTAGGGGTTTTTCCTAGGTAATTCATCCTTGGCATACTCAAGTCCTTTCTGGTAAATTCTGGTTGTTGCTTAGCACTTTGGGAGCACAGGATTGAATTGTTTTCTCATGCATGTTGATCCTAAGGTCAACCTGCAGTGTGCATTCATGTCAGATCAACTTTATTGAAGCAGAAATAAGTAGAACGATCTGAGCAATACTATTGTCACAGTTCAGGGTAAACTGTACTGTCTGATTCATCTCTGTGTCCCTGTGGACATCCCTTTCAAGCAACAAGGTTGTATGATGCACAATTACTCTCTGATGCACTGTCTCTGGCTGAGATGGAGTTAAATTCCCTCATGGTATCCCATATTGTGCTCTGCTTTGTATTTTTAGCTAAAATAGTGTTGACAACGCACCAATGTTTTGGCTTTTGCTTACATTGCATCAAGGCTTTCCCTCAGGACACTAGGACACTGGGCTGGGGATGGGCAAGAGGCTGAGATGACACAGCCAGGACAGCTGACCCAAATTGGCCAAAGGGATATTCTAGACCATATGACATTGTGTTCAGATGTAGAAGCTGAGGGCAAGGAAGCACCAGTGCTTGCACTGCATCAAGGCTTTCCCTCCCTTCCTAAGGACACTGGGCTGGGGATGGGCAAGAGGCTGAGATGACACAGCCAGGACAGCTGACCCAAATTGGCCAAAGGGATATTCTAGACCATATGACATTGTGTTCAGATGTAGAAGCTGAGGGCAAGGAGGAGAATATGGGAACATTTGTCTATCCAAGCAACTACTCCAGGTCTGGAGTTCCTGCTGCCCACAGAGTGACTGGATATCTGCCTGCTAGAGGGAAATAATGAATACTAAACTGTCTTTATCAAGCCCCATGAGCTTTTCCATCTTGTTTTCTGCCCCAGTTCTATTGAGGAGGGAGAAAGAGAGGGAGCAACAGGCTGCAGGTCTGGCAGCTGGCTGAGGTAAAAGCACCACATGATTGTCTCTGTTTTCATAGTAACCCACAGCTTAGCATCACAGAATTATGTAGGCAGGAAGGACCTTCAGCAAGTTCTAAACCCCTGCTTAAAGCAGGTTGCCTTATAACAGGCTGTTCATGGCTTGTTCCAATTGAGTTTTAAATATCTTAATGGATGGAGATGCCTCAACCTCTCTGGGAACTTGTTCCAGTGTTTGATCCCAGTCATGGTGAGATTTTTTTCCCCTAATATTGAGTCAGAATTTACCATCTTCCAGCTTTTGTCCATTGCTTCTCATTCTTCCTCTGAGTCCAGCTCTTTTCTCACTTATTTTCTTTCATTAGATAGTTGAGGATATCTTTATGATCCCCCCCAGAACCACCTCTCTCCAGACTCAATACTTCAACCTCTCCTCATAGGGAAAGTTTTCCAGCCATTGGTCCACCTTGCTCCAGTTTATCCATGTTTTCTTGTATCCCACTAAGACATGGGTTGCAATACTTCAGGGGAGACTGCACTTTCTCAATAAGTCTGACTTAAGCTGCAGCTTTTATGGCTTAGATACAAATCATACATAGATACATAGCAGCCTCCTTAAAATGGAAGTGTTAAGCCATTGCAACAAAGGGACAGTATTTCCTGAAAGAGCAGCTGGCAGGCTCATCTATCTTAAAATCTTTTGATCTCCTGATGATAATGAAGCTAGTTGTAACTTCTTCTGGTCCCACAAGGTCCTGTGTCTCAGCTGGTTGTTCCAAGATAATTACTCTCCACGGAGCAAGTGTTCATTTTTAGACCTGCAGGAGAGTTCTTTTGATCTCCTGCATGGCAGGAACTTTTTCTGTCCTGCTTCAGAACAGATTCTCAGCTCAGGCTTTTCACAGGCAATGACATCCAATTCTCTCATTTCCTGTGCTCTGACTTAGCTTGAACCACTCTTTTTTTGAGCCTTTAAAAAAGAATCTCCTGATCTACTAAACAAATGAAGCTTGAGAAAATGTATCTATAATCAGCTCAATATACTGACTGAATCACTTCATATAGCAGCACTTTAAATACAGAACTTGAGTCTTCCAAGCATGAGAACATGAGAACATGAGAACAAAGGTGAGCAGATATTTCTCAGATATCCTGATTTATAAATATTAGTGTTTACTTCTATGTAAATTCCCAAAAACTCATGCTCCCACAGCAGAAGACACCAAGTTCGCTGTTTGGTATTAGATCTTTCACACATGGGAAATGTTTTCTATGTACCTGACCACAGATGTAAAGGTGTTCTCACTGTCTCATGTTGCCTTCTCCAAGGATGAGGAGAAAGACTTGTGTGTGATGGTGGATGAGAAGCTCAGCATGAGCTGCAGTGTGAGCTCAGCCCAGAAACCAATGGAATCCTGGGCTGAGCCACAGGAGTGTGGGCAGCAGGGCAAGGGAGGGGATTCTGCCCCTCTGCTCTGCTCTGGGAGACACACCTGGAATACTGCACACAGCTCTGGTGTCCTCAGCATCAGAAGGACATGGAACTGTGGGAGCAAGTGCAGAGGAGGCCACAAAGTTGCTCAGAGCACTGGAGCATCTCCCTGTGAGGACAGGCTGAGGGAGTTGGGGCTGTTCAGCCTGGAGAAGAGAAGGTTGTGTGGAGACCTCATAGTAGCCTATCAGTATCTGAAGGGACTCTATGGAAGTTGCAGAGGAACTCTGTGTTAGGAGCTGAAGTGACAGGACAAGGAGTAATGGGTTCAAATTGAAGAAGGGAAATTTAGGTTAGATATTAGGAACACATTTTCCCCGTGTGGGTGTTGAGACCCTGTCCCAGGGTGCCCAGGGAGGCTGTGGCTGCCCCAACCCTGGCAGTGTTCACAGCCAGGTTGGATGAGCCTTGAGCAACCTGCTCTGCTGGGAGGTGTCCCTGCCCAGGGCAGGGCTTGGGGCTGGGTGATCTTTAAGGTTCACTCCATCCTCTAAAATTCTATGATTCCATGATTCTATGATGCTGGAAGGTAGCTTGGAGCCCTCCTGAGACCAAGAGTTAAAGAAAGCAAATCACAAAACCTCCCAGTTCTGTCTTTTAATCTGAAGGCTCAAAACCTTCCAATAACCTGACCTGAACACCCAGAAATTCTTGCAGAGCATCTCCAAACATGTTTTGCAATCACTAGTCCTTATTCTCATGGAAGACTTCAGCTCGGGCCTCTTGGGCACAGAGATAACAAAATGTTGGAGTTTTTAGTCCTTGGAAAAGTGAGGAGGAGGGTCAACAGAATTGCCACCTTGGACTTGTGGAGGGGCAGACTTTGTCTTGTTTAGCAGGTTGGTTGGCAGAGTCTTTTGGGAGGCAAACCTGAAGGGAAAGGAGCCCAGGAAGGCTGGACATTGTGCAAGAGGAAAATCTTAAAGACCAGGAGCAGGACACTGCTGTGTGCCAAAAGATGAGGTGGCAGGGAGGAAAACCAGCCACTCTGAGCAGAGAGCTTTGGCTGGAACTCTGGAAAGAAAGGAGAGTTTATGACCTTTGGGAAGGGGCAGGAAACCCAGGAGGACTCCAAGGATGTCATGAGGTTATACAGGGAGAAAATTAGAAGGGCCGAGGCCCAACTAGAACTTAATCAGGCCATTGCTATAAAAGGCAATAAAAAATGTTTCTATAAATACTGGGAGGAAATGGCAAGTGGCACCAAGGGACGTTTAGATTGGACAGTCTGCAAAATTTCTTCACAGAAAGGGTTGTCAAGCACAGGAACAGACTGCACAGAGAAATGGTTGAGTCACCATCCCTGGAGGTATTTAAAAGATGTGTAGATGTGGCACTTAGGGACATGATTTAGTGGTGGATTTGGCAGTGCTGAGTTAACAGTTGAACTCGATGGTCTTCAAGGTCCTTTCCAATCTAAACGACGCTGTGATTCTATATCAAGAATCAAAATGAATTAAGGAAAAAAGCCCCAAATAACAAAAAAAAATCAAATGCTAGATCAAACATGAGGTTTCTTCTGATGTTGCTCAAAAGGCAGAGCTGCTTCTTTTATTTAAAAGCTAGTGCTTTTTCTGAAGAGTTTTGTGCAGTGATGACCTGTCTCTGCAAACTCTAAAGGTACCTATAGCTAAATTCTAAATAGGGAATAACAAATAGCGAATATAGTGAAAAAAAACCCAAACAAACAAAGGAAAACAAATTCCTTGAGGATTATTTAAAATAAAAGCATCATTTACATGGTATAATTATTCAAAGGCAGTGGTGGTGATGGAACTGTGTTCAGTGAGAGTGTCCTCACAGACAGACTTGGAGCTTCCAGCATCAAATGAAACAAGCACTATCCTATCCAAAAAGAGGTGTTAAATGTACAAAAAAGGTCCTCTGAAATGAATGAAAAATAACATATCAGGTCAATAAAATGGATTTATTTATCAATCCAAAGGCACTAGACACTGAGAGTGTTCTGAGCAGCAGCACTGCTCCTCCTCGCTGAGGTGAGCTGGGTATCACCCAGAAATATCTTAAAGCAGAACAGAAAAATTCAGAAATTAGGTCTTTTCATTTCAGGAAAGCAATGCAATGCAATGCAGGCACTGTGGTCTGACCAGCAATGCCTGTGTATTCAGACAGATCTGGCTGATATCTTTGATAAGTTAAATATGCTCAATTTCTCTCTGGAGGGATGAGATTCAAACAGTCTGAAATGATGGACAAGTTATCTGCATTTCAAAAAGCTTAGCCTGTGGGAGGACAGGAAAGAATAGAAACAATGACATAACCTTACTTGATCTCTTGGTGGACTTCTATAAAAATGAAAATCTGTGTGGATACCACAAAAACACACACAGCTGAACTCTGCAGGGTTGGAAAACAACCTCAGGAAGTATTCCGAGCTGACAATTGACTGTAGAGCTTAATAAGAATTCTTTTCAATGAAGCAGCTTTTAATTGTGTTTCTCTGCTCACCAAAGATGCTGATTAAGTTTTGTTTTCACTGCAGGATGAAGATAAATCAGAGGCACTGTATTAGCTGTAGCACTAAAAGAATATTCCAGCTGATATGGTTTTCCTGCCTTTTGGACCTACAGGGAACTGTAGCTTCTGTATATCTGCAATAAGTAAACTTAATTGGACCTGGGAAATTATTGTACTCAGCACTGGTGGGGCCACAACTCAAATCCTGTGTTCAGTTTTGGGCCCCTCACTTCAAGAAAGACATTGAGGTGCTGGAGCTGTGCCTGGGGTTGCCATGGCCCAGATGTAGGACCTTGCACTTCATTTGGTTGATCTCCATGAGGTTTGTATTGTTCCACCTCTCCAGCCTGTTCAGGTCCCTCTGGATGTCCCATCCCTTCCCTCCAGCTGGGACTGCCCCACACACTTGGTGTGCTCAGAGAACTTGCTGAGGGTGCACTCAATCCCACTGAATAACCTCAGAACAGCCATCAGAAGTGGCATTTTTCATTAAAAAACCCTGCAATTCCCTGCTACTTGTGTAAGTTTATTATTCCATTATTGATGTTGGCCAAGATCCAGGCCCATTGTACCATTTTACAAAATGTGCTACAAAGTGGATTTGCTGCTGCAATAAAGTGCATCTGTCACCCCAATTATGCAAAGCAAGTGGTTGACTGCAAAGCTACATCAAAAACAGAATTAGGATCTTTCACCCATTTGTACAAAAAATGCCAACAGGAAATACATGTTTATTTTGTAGTAGAGGTACTATATCACCACTGCTACAGGGAATTAGACCCTTGAATCTGTATCTGAATGCAGTTACCAGAATATAAGACATTGTTTTATTTTGGCCAATACCTCAGTTGCTGTGAACAATGTGATGCAGAATGAGACATGACTTATCAAAGCCATACCTAAGCATAACTCCAAAAGAAACTTCTTGCCCAACAATTTCATCACAGGATGTGTGTCCTGCCAGGGCTGAGGGAGAGGAGAGAGGGAATGGCCTTGAGCTGAGCCAGGGCAGAGTCAGATTGGGGGTGAGGAGAAATGTTTTGCCTGTTGTGGTGTTCAGCACTGGGATATTGCCCAGGGAGGTGGTGCAGTCACCATCCCTGGAGGTGTTTCAGAGGTGTCTGATGTGGCACTGCAGGATCTGGGTTAGGGTTTAGGGGTTCCAGCAGTGACAGGTTAATGGTTGGACTGGATGATCTTAGAGGTCTCCTCCAGCCTTGCTGGTCCTGTGATCCTATGAAGTTATTAATTATGATGAGTTTCAATTCACCCTTTACACAAACCTCTCAATCAAGCTCTCATCTGCACCACAGACACCTACATTTTGGTGAGGATCCAGTGAAGTTAGCTGGAAAGTTGAGGCTGGAGTTCATTCTCAGTGTTACAAATAAGCCAGAGAAAATTTCAGAATTCTCTGGTCTTGTTGGGTTTGGGAGGTAATGAATAAGGAGCTGTGGAATGTGCATCATCCAAGATGTTTAAGAATATGTTAGACAAATCTTTTGGAAAGAGGGAAAGATACTTTATCTGCCCTTGGGACAGGCTGATGTACAAGATATGTTCTTGAGGTCACTTCTAGCCTCAGTGTTTATGATTCCATGACATGTGACAGAGGAATGTCCATCAGCAAAGATACTGGAGAATGTTAGACAAATCTTTCAGAAGGAGGGAAAGATCTGTTGCCTAGCCTTGGGACAGACTGATAGACAAGAAAAGTTCTTGAGGTCACTTCTAGCCCCAGTGTTTATGATCCCATGACATGTGACAGAGAGCCATAGCTCTATGCCATTCTCATCACTGAAACCCAAATCAAAACCTCAGGTTTCATCTTGAATGATTAGCATGAAGAGAAATGTGACATTTTGGTTTACAATTGCCAGGCAGATTTTGCTATATACTTTCTGAAGAGGAAGAATACTTTCTTATCTTCATTGGAGTATAATTTATGATGCTCAGTTGGTTTTTTAGGCATCCTGTACATATTTTTGGGGGCTTTTTAATACAACTTCAATAATCATCCTGTCAAAAACTCAGATTATGATAGTTTTATCTTTCAATATCTATTATCACCTACAGCCATACCTAGAAAAATGCCATTTAAAAGCCTTTTTCCTAGGGGTGGCTCTCTGCTGCTCCCTGACAGGGGTTGGAGAGACATCCCCCTCCCTCTCTGACAGGGCAGAGTCAGATTGGTGGTGAGGAGAAATGTTTTCCCTGTTGTGGTGTTCAGCACTGGGATATTGCCCAGGGAGGTGGTGCAGTCACCATCCCTGGAGGTGTTTCAGAGGTGTCTGATGTGGCACTGCAGGATCTGGGTTAGGGTTTAGGGGTTCCAGCAGGGACAGGTTAATGGTTGGACTGGATGATCTTAGAGATCTCCTCCAACCTTGATGGTTCTATGATTCTATGATTTACCAGCAGTGGTAGCAGTAATCATCTGGTCTGGTAGACAATATTAAACACAGACATCCTTTCCATATGGGATTAAATATGTGATGTATGTGCTCCTTGAAAAAAAAAAAAAAAGGTTTATATACAGTTATGGAAAGATCATATACCGAGAGACACTACTGAGTGAGAAGACAGGCACCAGTTTTCCAAGGGTTTTGCATAAAACTAATCCTTGCCTATACAGAACTCCTGAGGCTACATGATCTCTCCACCACTGCCAAGTCTTTAGGACTGAAGGATTGGGAGATCCATGAGCTTAGCTTGCCTCACCTCCAAAAAACCCTGTCCAAGGTCCAAGGGCCTGCAGCTCAGACACTTAGGCCAGAAAAGGTTGACATCATGAAGGTTCAAAAATCTTTAATTCCTTCACTTTTTCTAAGTGAAGAGAAAATTGAAGTATTCAAGACACCTAATAAATCTGGGTTATAACTTTATTGTTTCTTTATCCAATAAGCAATTTTAAATGAAAAAGAAGATGAAAAAAAAAGAAAAACAAGATAGGTTTTGAATGTCCTTATATTCCTTCAAGCTTTATCTGCTTGTTCCTAAAATATATTCTACTCTATCATCTTCCTGCATAGTGGGTAAATGCAGATTATTTCTTTAAACAAGCAAAATAATATCTATGCATTTCTCTAAACCTAATTAAGGGACAAAAGGATACCAGGTAATTTATTTGGCTGTTCAAAGGACAATCAAATAGAGAATTTCAAATGTTCATATCAGCAATAGAATATACAGACCTTAGATAGCCCAAAATTGTTTGTGCCAAAGCTTTCAACACAAAGGTTCGATCCAAAAATTTTAAAAAATCATGGTACAGCAATTTGTGAGCAGGACAAGAGCAGTTTTGACAAATACATTATTCATAGCAAAGCTTTCATTTCCATGCTGTCTTAAAGTGCCACATTAGCTGTCAGTCAGTTCTGCAACTGTATTGGATGCCACATCAAGACTTCTGTGCTTCTTTGGCTGAGTAACTTCTTATTTCTTTTGATTTCTTTAATGCCAAGAAGTACAGAAAATGGCATCACCTGGTAAGGCAGCAAGACATTCACAAATCATTTCAAAAGCAGAAAATAAAATTTCATTTTCCATCAGTAATTTGAATTTGAAGTGCAAGGTCCTATATCTGGGCCATGTCAATCCCAGGCACAGCTCCAGGTTGGGTGGGGAAGGAATTGAAACCAGCAGTGAGGAGAGAGACTTGGGAGTGACAGTGGGTGAGAAGCTCAGCATGAGCTGCAGTGTGAGCTCAGCCCAGAAACCAATGGAATCCTGGGCTGAGCCACAGCAGTGTGGGCAGCAGGGCAAGGGAGGGGATTCTGCCCCTCTGCTCTGCTCTGGGAGACACACCTGGAATACTGCACACAGCTCTGGTGTCCTCAGCATCAGAAGGACATGGAACTGTGGGAGCAAGTGCAGAGGAGGCCACAAAGTTGCTCAGAGCACTGGAGCATCTCCCTGTGAGCACAGGCTGAGGGAGTTGGGGCTGTTCAGCCTGGAGAAGAGAAGGTTGGGTGGAGACCTCAGAGCAACTTTTCAATATCTGAAGGGGCTACAAGAGCCAGAGAGGGACTCTGTGTTAGGGACTGCAGGGACAGGACAAAGGGGAATGGGGTCAAACTGAAGAAGGGAAAGGCTAGGTTGGATGTGAGAAAAAGGTTTTTCCCTGTTGTGGTGGTGAGACCCTGTCCCAGGGTGCCCAGGGAGGCTGTGGCTGCCCCAACCCTGACAGTGTTCACAGCCAGGTTGGATGAGCCTTGAGCAACCTGCTCTGGTGGGAGGTGTCCCTGCCCAGGGCAGGGGTTGGGATTAGATCATCTCTAAGGTCCATGCCAACCCTTAAATTCTATGATTCTATGATTTCATATTTGGATTGCAGGACAGATTCTTCCCTCATTTATTGCACTGTAGATTCATGATTCTCCTTGCCTAGATTGAAACACTGAAGAAAACATAATCTCACATTACAATCTGAGCAGAGCCAGAACTCTGTTTTATTGAAACAGCCTTTCTGAAACACTTGATTTCAGTGTGACACTTACCCAACTATAATTATCAACAGGGAAGAACATCCTACATAGCACTTTCTAAATGTGGTTTGCTTAGGTAAGAGCATTAATGACAGTATCAGCAGCAAAAGCTCCTGGCTCTGTGCTAGGTTGGGTACATGCACAGAAGGAGTAGCTTGCATATTCCTAGTGGGATGCTTATCACAGCTTGGGAACTTTGGCCCAGTCCCATCTTTATATTTGGATGACACCAGTGTAAGAGTCACCTTAGCCATGTTATGAGACAGAGCAAGGACTGTGCCTGGGACACCTGGAGCCTGACTGGGCAGGTAGTGCTTACCCTTTAGCAAGTGCAAAGCCACATGTGGTAGCTTGAAGGATCTCTGCTGAGCTGAACAACTGAATCATTCTGCACCAGGTGTGCACCCCCATGGCTATGGAGATGGCAAAGGGGAGCTTTGTATTAGTAAGTGAAAGATTTGTGGCATAAGTATGCAAATCTACCCTGCTATGGGGAAAAATTAATAGAGGTGATAATGATCATCATCATCTTAGCTGTTCATATTGCTTAAAAAAAACCCCCAACTTGAGTGGGATTTTTATTGCATTTTAATTGCTGTTTTCAAGTTTTATTGATTTTATGCTGACATGCATAGAAGACAAAGTAGATATACTGCAACTGCTAACATTTAAAGCAGAAAATAATGTTTGTTAGATGCAAACTGAGGTATATTGCACCATATCAGATTTCTCTGTTAATTATTTCTTGTCTTAGCCATGCTCAGAGGTTACTCATTGCTTTCTAAATTTGCAAGCTTCTTGCAGACCAGACAAAGGTTATGCAACCCACCAAACACAATTGTTCTGTGTACAATATTAGCCAACAAGTAATTATAACTACTAACTGCTCCCAGCTGATAATATGCTTAGGAAATTCATACATTTGGAGTTGTTAGTTTAGGTCAAAATATTTGAGGAAAGGCCTGACTTAATTTGAGAAAATGCTCAACTTCAGAGAGTGCCACAAGAGATTGATTCAGACACAAATAATTGCATAAGATGTGTCACCCTTAGAAAAGAATAATTGAAAATCTAAATGTTTTAAAATTCACATTCCATGTGATAATTTGTCTCAAAATATGAGATTGAGTGCACCCTCAGCAAGTTCTGTGAGCACACCAAGTGTGTGGGGCAGTCCCAGCTGGAGGGAAGGGATGGGACATCCAGAGGGACCTGGACAGGCTGGAGAGGTGGAACAATGCAAACCTCATGGAGCTCAACCAAATGAAGTGCAAGGCCCTACATCTGGGCCATGGCAATCCCAGGCACAGCTCCAGGTTGGGTGGGGAAGGAATTGAAACCAGCAGTGGGGGGAGGGACTTGGGAGTGACAGTGGGTGAGAAGCTCAGCATGAGCTGCAGTGTGAGCTCAGCCCAGAAACCAATGGAATCCTGGGCTGAGCCACAGGAGTGTGGGCAGCAGGGCAAGGGAGGGGATTCTGCCCCTCTGCTCTGCTCTGGGAGACACACCTGGAATACTGCACACAGCTCTGGTGTCCTCAGCATCAGAAGGACATGGAACTGTTGGAGCAAGTGCAGAGGAGGCCACAAAATGCCCTAAAATGTGCAATCATATCACAGCATCATGCCATGAGTGTCTTTTCTCCAGATGGAATCCTAAGATGGGTGGAAAGGCAATGAGAACATGAAATTAAAGAAAGTGTACTTATAAACTTCTTCATTCATCTGGGACATGCAGAGTTGCACAGAGACCTTTGAAATTACATAAGTTAATTTTAGGAAGTACATTTTCTGCACCAGAAAAACTCTCCTTGCTAGTGTTATTTATTGTCCCAAAAACATCATCTTTTGCTTTATCAGTTTATCAGCCCCTGTCACCTCAGAAATATTACTTTTTGTACTATAACTCCATGTTTTTTCCAGCCTTACCAACAAAGAGTTTTGGAGTTTTTGAATGCCCTTGTGTCACATAATTCTCTTTCACATTATATTTCAGAAGAATGAAAAATCTCCTCTGCCATTTAGGGCAGTATCTTGAATAACTTCATCCCAACAAAACCTGTCATTTCAGAATAGACATAACTACAGTATCAAAGTAT
>NW_008678970.1:76360-79674 GCF_000695815.1 Acanthisitta chloris
AAAAAAAGCAGGCAGTCAGCTGAACTATAAAATGCTACAGACCTGGTGGGCAGCCTCTACCCAAGATGTTCTGGTTGTTACAAAACAGAGAAGTTTCCTGTTATTTGCTTGTTTTTCTTGGTGAAAATTGCAAAATATGCATTTAGCTCACACTGTGCACACTTCTCTGTAGAAATATATGTGCCCCTGTATACCTCATTTGGCATAGTCTTGTAGCAGTTCTATTCTCATTGTTTAAGCTCTTCTGAGTTCTGCTGGGTTGAGCTTTCAAGTCTTTTTTCTTTGATGCACCCCCTAGTTGCTGGGGCTTGTTAGAAGCAACTTTAAAAGACTCTGCTAGACATCATAGAATCATAGAACAGTCAGAGTTGGAGGAGACCTCTAAGATCATCCAGTCCAACCATTAACCTGTCACTGCTGAAACCCCTAAACCCTAAACCAGATCCTCCAGTGTCAGATCCAGATGCCTCTTAAACAATTCCAGGGATGGTGACTGCACCACCTCCCTGGGCAATATCCCAGTGCTGAACACCCTCACAGGGGAAAAAATTGTCCTAACATCTATTCTGAATCTCGATCATGCCACAGAAAGGATCTAATACACCAGAGAACATGTGCTCACACACTCTGTGAGTTAAGGATCCACTCAATTCTGTAGGTATCCTCAAATTATTACATCCCCTGCTTTATTTCCTCCTTTGAAACATGACCAATGGCAATGTCACATCCATGTGGGTAAAGTTTTGAGCCTTTTTCTAAGGCTAGTCATGATTTAATTCTCCTTGTAGACACCAGACTATTCTACTGTCTTAGCTGTAACTGAACTGTGCTGTCACCTACTTCTCTCCCTTTCAGAAATGATCTCTGAAGGAGTATGTGCTAAGTAGAATTGCATCACTGCACATTTATCTCTTTCTGATCCTGAACAGAGAACTCTGCTTTTATCTGCATCCCCCTGGTCCTCCAATTCAGCTGCTTGAGCTATGTTGAGTATAAATTATTGTGCAGCTAACTGTATGAATGCAACACTATCATCAGCAGATAAGCAGACCCAGCTACTTAGGCCCTCATAAAAAGCTGAAGTTCCTTATTTACAGCAGAAAATTATTTTTAGTGAAATCAATAGAAGGAGAGTTTGTTATGGGATCTTTGTCCTCTTTTAAATTCACTGCTCTTCACACAGTTTGCTGGAGTCAGTCTCTGATAAGGCTATCCCATAAATAGCTGACAGGCACGAGGCAATTTCTATCAATAAAAAATTTGTAAAGGGCAGCAGAGTCATTGAAGCCAGGAGCAGAAGAGGCTTCTAGCTGCCTGAAAAATTACATATTCCTTGTGAGGCTGGTGAGTCTAACACTGGTTCACTAATAAAATGGAAGGTGATACCTTAGTAAAGTATCACTGAGCAAAGTAATATGACTTCACTCAAAATGTATTTGGAAGATCAGAAATCTAAGAAGCACAAGAACAAAGAATCATAGAATTTAGGGGTTGGAATGGAGCTTAGAGATGATCCAGCCCCAAGCCCTGCCCTGGGCAGGGACACCTCCCACCAGAGCAGGTTGCTCAAGGCTCATCCAACCTGGCTGTGAACACTGCCAGGGTTGGGGCAGCCACAGCCTCCCTGGGCAACCTGGGACAGGGTCTCACCACTTGTATTTTATGCAATATCTGTGTGTTTTAGTAATATTATATTTGTGCTGCTGCATTTATCATTTTAGTTTCATCAGATGAGGTGTCAATGAGACTTTCTCCCATGAAATGTCTTAAGCATTAGTTTCTGCACTGCCACAAACTAACTCCATTTAAACAACTCCTTCTTTGAGTACTTCGTTGGTTCCTTCATATTTATTGTAGGGTTGAACCTGTTCTTAGTGAGTGAACACAGAGCAGGATTGCTGACATGATGAAGTGGGTGGTTGGTCTCCAGACCTTTGTTTTATGGCTCAGTGCTAGATAAAGGTAGATCAATGGCACTTTCTATTACAGGCCTTACTCACAGTGAGCACCCAGAGGTCTCTCTGCATAAGGGCTGAAGAAGTTGGGGTTTTAAGCACTAGCACTTTCAGTGTTACTAAAAGGAAAGAAATAATAGAACAAAAATCCTAGTAAAAAAAATAACCCAACACTTAACAGCAACCAGAGAGCAACACTTCATTCCAGCAGTTATCTATGAATCTGATTTCCTTTGCTTTGTGTCAGGCACTTAGCATTATTGTTGCAGTTAAGGGAACTTTATGGGAGTGATTAAAATAAAACTTCTTGGAGGAGAGGTGCCACAAGAGACTGCAGCATCACCCGGGAAGTCATTTATCTACTGCAAAAACACAGGTCTCTTGCTTTATTAAACATCACTGTACAAGCTGCACTTGATGTCTGGGGCTAGATATTTACCTGGCACAGTTCCATGGAAATCAATGGACCCATATTGATTTACACCAGCTGAAAATCTAACCCCCTGAGTTTATTACAACTTCACTAAAAGGGCTGATTAATTGCAGCATAACATCACAATATGATAATAATGCTCAGAAACCTCTCCAGAGTGGAATGGAGATGTGTTATGTCTTTCTGCACAGCATTTATTTCCTGCAGGATGCTTCTTTTTCAGTTGGGGGGGGTTTATGTTGGATTTTTGAAATGCAGATGGTAATCTTGTTACCATCTCAGGTTTGTAGCATGCATTGGCTGAAATCCTGATTCTCACTGGGCATCAAGTACACAGTGAAACTCTTGAAGAAGAATATACATACTCCATTTGACCATATCCTAGAGAAGATATGGCCTTCCTAACCTGGGGCACAGTTCAGTCTGTGCCCTGCATGCAGCCCCAGTCTCAATCTCTGTCCCCACCCAGGATCTTGCTGCCTGTGCTGCTGGTCAGCCCTGGTATGGCACAGATCTCTAGACTGGCATCAGGCTGCTGGGACAAAAAAACTGTGTGAGAGAGACATGAGAAACCCTGTCAGGGCCTCACTGTGCATTGCTCATGTATTTAAGCTGTAACTGTTGCCCTTGGTTCTGGCTTTGTTGGAGCTGTGTTTGTGCCTGATCCTCATCCTGATCTGCTGGTTTGACCTCAGACTTGCCTGGACTGTTACTGTCCCTGGTTGCCATGACCAGACCTGCCCTGTTCTCCTTGCTGGGGCATGGTGGGACATCCCTTGCTGCTGAGAACACTGTCCTACCACCTTGCTGTCACCTCAGCTCCTGGCTTGCCTTCCCTGGGGAGCAGCCTGCTCTTGTTGCTTCCTGAGAAAATGAACCCTTAACTACTGCACATGCAGTGCTACTGGCAACAGGAATAAGGGAAA
>NW_008678970.1:79700-87652 GCF_000695815.1 Acanthisitta chloris
AAATGTCCCTTACAGTATCATTCTTATTTAATTTCAATTTAACAGGAATGGTAAAAACTGAGCCTGCCTTTTTGATTCTTTTGCTAGGCAAAAATCTTATGATTACTAAGAGTTTGTGATCTCAGAATGGCAGAGAGAAAATTGCATCCAGAGCACCACAGCCCAGGCAAAACATGCTTTTGCTTACTTTTAATAATATAAGTGGGTAGTGACATGTTTCCCACACTGTCAGCTGGGTGAGACATACCCTAGGGTTCACAGCCTGTGCTGTCCTGCAGAGCCCCTGTAGCTCATGTAGTTGCACAAATAAGTGCCCCAGTCTCTTTTCCCCATTAAGAAACATCACAGGTGGAGATAGAGAGGGCAAAGGACATCAGGTCCTGTGCTGTAGAAGAGGTTGGGCCTCTTCATGAAGCATCCCATACAGAAGTCACAGGGGAAGTCTTGTTTGCCCCACTGCACCCTCACACCATCATTCCTGTCTTGCCACAAACTCAGCGTGGGAAAATGAGCTAAGCTGGTGCAGAGAGGCAGGGATACATCCACCACAGGATCCACCTTGCTGAGTCTCATGGCCTAGGTCAGAGAAAAGTCTGAATCAAACTATCCTTGACTAGCTCATCTCCTAATTCCCTACTTCGTGGCAGATCTGGGTCAGGAGAAGGAAAATGAAAAAAGCAAAGGTAATAAACTTAATGCATGAGACTCCAGTCCTGGTTGCATAGCTAAATTCTGAAAGAACAAAGCCCAAATCTCACTTATAAGAAACCCAAATCTCACTTCTAAGACTGTAAGTAGTCAATAACAATGTAAAGCCAAAACATTTTTAAGAGACAGCTCTTAATCAAATTATCCTGCTCAAAGGAGAAATTCTCTCTTCACAGAGGAGTTTAACTACAGTACTGCACACTCACCTTAGCAGCAGCACTAAGTGTGAATAATGTGAAGATGTTAGGTCCAAATCTGACATTGTGGTGTAAAGCTAAGACTGTAAGTAGTCAATAACAATGTAAAGCCAAAACATTTTTAAGAGACAGCTCTTAATCAAATTATCCTGCTCAAAGGAGAAATTCTCTCTTCACAGAGGAGTTTAACTACAGTACTGCACACTCACCTTAGCAGCAGCACTAAGTGTGAATAATGTGAAGATGTTAGGTCCAAATCTGACATTGTGGTGTAAAGTTTCTCAGCATAAATAACTTCCTGAAATGGCAACTGGCATGATCCAGATTCATCCTAACACAGCTGCTGGCATGAAATGGTGCTTAGAAGAGTTTTGGGGAGCCAGGATGGTGGTGATGTTTCCACCAGAGGAGCCCAGGCCCCATGGCATGCCAGACCTAGAGCACTACAGTTCAGCAGCTCATTGAGCATTTCAATCATGCCTGGCAGTTCTCTGAATTGTGGTCTTTTCAGTCCATCATTTTTTTTTTCTCTAATTATATTGATTTTAGCAAATTGCAGTGTCCTTCTGTTGATTTTCAACTATGTATAGCAAAAACTTGGAACGGGAGAGGACAAACAAATTCATTGTGCTCCAGCAAGTTATTGTATACCATTAGAGCTTTCATAGGAGAAAACAGAGACATCAGAGCTAAGAACAAATATTGCAGTTATTACAAAAATAAACAGAAGCTAAGTTTCTAAATTAATATAGACCTTGCATTCATCACCCAAGTTAAAAAAAAAAGACTACTCAGTTGTCTGGAGCACCAGCTCTGTAATTACACACCCATTTATTTGCAGTGTGTGGAGGATGTAATTGCCTGTGCCCAGCTTTATCTTTGGGTCATCACAATGGATCCACCACCCCATGTGCCAGCACCTGCCATCTGCAGGCTGTCCTCCCACACCAGAGACCCTAATTCTAGCCCACACTCCTCCCTAAATCATGTCTTTGTAGGGCACAGAGCTACTAAAATCTGCTCCATTAATTAGGGGCTGCCATACAACCTCTAGCAAACCAGCAGCACAACCCCTCTCCTGTTTCTTCCTCATGTAGATAAGCTATGATTCTCCCTGACACATCCATTTTACAAAGCATTGCAGTAATTGCATTGATGAATCATGCTCAGGGTAGGACTTCTCCAATGGTGTAAATGCTCTGGAGTCAGTGTAGCTCAATAGTATAGCACCAGTCACCTCATTCGTGGCAGGAAGAAGAATCATAGAATCATAGAATCATAGAATCAACCTGGTTGGAAGAGACCTCTAAGGTCATCGAGTCCAACCCTACCGTGGTTACTAGACCATGGCACTAAGTACTTGGGTGTTTAGAGAGTTATGTATCTGTTCCTGTTTCTCTGCACTTTTAACTCATTTTAGTGAGTGATTTCCTAATAAAAAATGCTTAAGCAGGTGGAAGGAATTAAAGAATACCTTGCCTGTCTCAAACACTGTTAATGCCACAAAAGGGATTGGCCCCAAGACCTGCTAACCACCAAGGCAACAACTTGAGATAAGCACAAACGAGAGGAGTTTGTGCTAATTCCAGGCCTGGCAGAGGCAAGGTCTGGTTAGCACATCCTGATTAACATACCTAAACAACAATCCCCACTGTGGCAAACTGCATAGACATATCAAAGATCACCTAGACAGGCAGTACCTGTGACCATGGGACCCCCCACCCTGGGGCTGCCTCTCTTCCCATGGAAATTGGCACGTGGTCTCGTTGGCACCTTAATTAGGGCAGAGGCACCTCTCACAAATCAGATCATAACAGCAGGTCAGGAGCCAAGAACCAAGCTCAGAGTGAGTGTTTTAACAAGCCAGACAGTACCAAAAGCATTTTAAAGTACAGTGGAACCTGAGCCATTCATTCAGGAATGTATATGCTCTATACAACCACCTGTTGCTTTTGTGGATGAAGTTCCCAGATGATGGGAGATCATAGAATCATAGAATTCAAGGGTTGGAATGGACCTTACAGATCATCTAGTCCCAACCCCTGCCCTGGGCAGGGACACCTCCTCACTAGATCAGGTTGCTCAAGGCTCATCCAACCTGGCCTTGAGGTTAACTCTGAGGTGCTCCTCGTTCAGTGTGCTTGATTCAGATTTTATTAGAGCAAACCAGGCCTTAATTGGATGTAGTTTATACATTTCACAGATGGTTTAGATTTTTGTTAGCACAAACTAATCATGATAATATAGAAGAAATGTTTATTCTTCTGTTTCTTTATTAATACATGTTCACAAAATTGGGGTTAATCCAGCATTTAGCAGGTAATTTACTCTTATATTTTCTGATCCTTTTACTAAGTATAAAAAAACCCAGAGGGATACAGTCTATAGTTAGTTGCATTTAGTTGTTGTCCTAGATAAGTTTAGTCCCTATCCCACGAATTTTAGGTGTAGACAAAGGACACAATTATTTACACAGTAGTTAAAAGCTTGGAATGAGATGTTTAGGGACACTCCACATAACTTGCACATCTTTGTGTTGGAATTTCCCTTTCTCTGCATTTCAGTAGCCACCAGGATCTGTTAAAGGGAATTATCAGCTTAATAAAAACGTGCAGCTTCAAAACTCAATTTAAAGTCTGTTCAGGTAGTTGTTAACCTCAAAAAAATCAATGGACCAAATCTCATACATCTCATATGTATCACTAGAATTCCACTTAAATCAAAGAGTTGCCTTAATTTAAGTGAGGAAGGCATTTGTCCAGTGGGAATGTTCAGTCAAGTAATCACTGGAGGCTTATGCCTACCCTTGTTATCAGTCACTCAGCAATGTCAAGCAAATTAATTTACTTCCTTTCAAAGTTTTATTCTCCATCAGTGAAAGAATTCCATGAAATAAGTGAGAAAAAGCTCTACTACAAGTCATTAACACAAAAAGACAGGATAAGTGTCTTACCTTCTGTTGTGGCCTGTACTCTGTTGCCAGAGATTGAGCAAAATGCCTTAGCAGTATCAGTTCATGGAATCATAGAATCATAGAATCAGCAGTTCATGGAATCATAGAATCACAGAATTTTAGGGGTTGGAATGGACCTTACAGATCACCCAGCCCCAAGCCCTGCCCTGGGCAGGGACACCTCCCAGCAGAGCAGGTTGCTCAAGGCTCATCCAACCTGGCTGTGAACACTGCCAGGGTTGGGGCAGCCACAGCCTCCCTGGGCACCCTGGGACAGGGTCTCACCACCACAACAGGGAAAACTTCCTAATATCTTGCTTAAATTTTCCCTATTTCAACTTGAACCCATTGCCCCTTGTCCTGTCCCTGCAGCTCCTAACACAGATCCCTCTGCAGCTTCCCTGGAGCCCCTTCAGCTCCTGCAAGGTGCTCTGAGGTCTCCACACAACCTTCTCTTCCCCAGGCTGAACAGCCCCAACTCCCTCAGCCTGTCCTCACAGGGAGATGCTCCAGTGCTCATTGGAGTTATCCACTCTCCTAGATACCTGCCCATACCATCCCACACATCCTGCCACCCCTAAATATCCCATCTTGGGACAGATTTATGGGTGGGCTTTAAATAGTTGTCAAACCTTAAACAAGAGCCAAAACCCATTCAGGAGACAGCAATAGGAACATGCTTGTTTTAACATACTAAGGATTCAAAATTCTCAAGAGCTGTTATAGGTAGCCTGGAAGAGAAGGGAAAAGCAAAGTATCAGGAGAGTGTTCCCTCTTGTCTCCCACACAGATAGGATCCCTGAGGAGAAAAGGTGAAGAGTGTAATTTTTAATAATTTCTGGGAGATGGTTCCCAAAGTGCAGAGATGACAGAAATGTTGAACACAAATACCAGATTAGTCTCACAACCAGCAGTGTTATCATACCATAAGCCAGTGTTACACAGCACAGCAAAATGATAACCTTAATCCAGGCCCCAGAGATGACAAACAGCACAGCAGGGAACACATACAGCAAGTAAGGTCTTACATAACACAACCCTGAGAACAAGTCCAACTCCTCTGAGAGCAAATAAATCAACATTGTGATCAGCAGCTATTAAACTCATATAATGAATGCTTGTAAGAAACTTTTTTTAAAATGCTCTGGTCAGATCTGATGTTATCTCAACCCTTTGTGCCCTTGGTTGGGCACCAGAAAGGATAGTTGTGGTTTCACCCCAGGCACACACTGTTCACTCACTCCTGCTCAGGGACATGGGGGAGAGAATTGGGAAAAAAAGGTAAATCTTGTGGCTTGAGATAAAGACAGTGTAATAGGACTGAACAGGGAAGGGAAAATAATATTCACGATAAAGGAATATAAACAGCAAGTGATGCACAATGCAATTGCTCATCACCTGCTGACTGATGCCCAGTCTGTCCCCAGGCAGTGGCCAACTCACAGAATCACAGCATTGGTCAGGCTGGAAGGGTCCACTGTGGGTTATCTGGTCCAACCTCCCTGCTCAAGCAGGGCCAGCCCAGAGCACAGCTCCCCTCAGTGTTATTGCTCATCACAGTGCTGAAGATGGTGACCCTTGGGTCAGTTGGGGTCAGTTGTCCCACACATGTCCCATTTCAGCTTCTCATGCACCCTCAGCCTCCTCTCTGGCAGGGCAGTATGTGAAGTTGAAAAGTCCTTGACCCAGAGTAAGCTCTGCTTAGAAACTAAAACATCAGTGTGCTGTCAACATTACCCTCATCCTAAATCCAAAACACAGCACTGCACCAGCTACTAGGAACAAAATTAACTCTATCCCAGTCCAAAGTAGGGCACTAGGTCTTTCTTTCTCTCTTCACATCCAAGCTGACAGCTCTGAGTTAGCAAGACAGTCTACTATATCTAAAGTTTTACACTGTGTCTTAAACTTGGTGCCCAAAGCACTTTGGAGGATGAGGAGCCAAGTACTTAGGGAGATGTCATGGTGAAAAGAAGCAAAGGAAGGACAGCAGTAGAAGGGTGGAGGGAAGTAATCACAAAAACTAACTTCAGTCCTGGGGACACCTGACTCGCTTCTCTAAGCTTTTTTGTAAAGAATAGAGGATAATTATGGAACAGACAAGTCAAAGCAGAAACCTAACTTTAGACTGTCTGAAACTGCACCCCTAGGGGAACTTCACTCCCCATCACAGACCTCCAGTGTCCACATTTTAAAAGGGATCTTTTAAAAGTAGACTGTGAGCTGAAGGGAAACACAAAAATCATTTAAGGACTGCAGAAAATGCCTTTCTTTGAGCTTGGTCTGTTTATCTTATCAGAAAAGAAGACTGAGACGTGACTAGACTAAGGTGTATAAATGCTTTCATGGTTAAAAATACTGGGTACCAAAGGGGACTTTAATCTAGCAGAGAAACACATAACTAGAACCAATTGGCTGGAAGCAGAAGCCAGACAATTGAAATTAGAAATTAAACTCAGATTTTTAACAATGAAAGTGAATAGCTACTGGAATAGGTGACAGAGGAAAATGGCAGAATCACTCCATATTCAGGTTTTCAAGTCAGGATTCGATACTAGGCTGAAAGAAAAGTTTCAGGGAAACTTTGGGTCAGTGCAGCATCACAGTCTGACAGGCAATGGTCTGTGGTATTCAGGAGATTAGATAGTCCCTCTCACCTCTGAACACTATGACAGTAAATTCTGTGAACCTGTATCAGGGATGTGAGCTCTGCACAAAAAGATCCTCCCCAAGTTCAACTCAACAGTTCTGATAACTTCTGCTATCTTTCAAATCTGACTGAGCTCTGAAAGATTTCTGGCCATAACATCTCTTCTTCTGAGAACCAAAGAGCTGAATATAAGCTAAATGTAAATGTTATTTGCAACAGTGACTCTTTATTATTAATGGGACTGTTTTCTGTTATAATAGTTCTTAAAATCAATAAAGTGTCTGTGCATTTATGGCATAAATTGCCTTATTGACTACCTATGGCATTTTGCAGCTGTAATTCAGCCCAAAGCTGAGCACAGCACTGAGCTAGGACCTCCCCAGTGCCCAGTCCAGGGGGATGACACTGCCCTAGTCTGAAGATGATGTGATTTTGCAGATTTGAGGGAACTGAACTTGAAACCAGTTTATAGCTCAGCTTAAAACTGAATCCATCCTAGACACAGTGAAATGTTTTTCACTCATTTGATATCTGACCTGAAAACTTGTGCCTAAAGAAGTACAATGATCACTCCAAGTGTATTTATTTTCTGTTTCCTTCACTGTGTCTTGTTTGACAATCACATTGAATTATCAGATGGAAAAAAATCTTCACTTTCTGGGTACTTGATGATATTTTTAATATATTTCCCATGAGGGTAAAGTGAACTGAGATTAAATTCTGTAACAGAAACATTTGAAAATCTATAAGAAAAATGTACAGGGAGAATGAAATTGGGCCTTTATTCCTAGTAGGACAGTTTATTTCAAATGTTATCTGATGTTTAGATTTTTCTTATACTTAGGAAAAACCAAAAAAATATGAAATTGAAGACACATCTTATGAATTAAAGGTGTTTAAAGCTAAATGAGAAGTACCTAGATGATTTTGTGTGAAAAATATCAATTCCATAACTTGTGACACACTCTTAACTCTGTTTTATTGAAACTCATACCAGAGATGGAGGAGCCATCCCCAGTAAATTGACAGAGGCTATTAAGTAGTTTTGAAGCTGTTTTAAGGGATTTCCAAGACAATAATTTTGGCTAGCTTTGGCTTGAGCTATTGGGGGAAGACAAAACCAACTGAATGTACCACTGTGACTGAATGTCATCTTTTTCTACCATGTGGCTGCACTCTCTGCCCACATGCACTCCTATACTGCCCACACATCAACATAGCTTTTCCCCAACTTCACATCAAAGAGGAGATATGGGCAGGAAACCACCAAAAAACCCATGATCTCCACCTCTCCCCTACCCTAGTCCTCAGTTTCATACATTTCCTCCCCCCAGCCAGGATCCCAATGCCTTCCCTTCAGAGGTAAAGCTGGAGCAGCTGAGAGGTATTATTACTTGATAAAATAGGCCACAAAGCTTTCCTCCCTCTAGCCCTTTTCTCTATC
>NW_008678970.1:87696-89490 GCF_000695815.1 Acanthisitta chloris
AACTATACAGATTTACAGGGGCTCAGCAGTCAACATCAGATTCCAGTTCAGTCCCTTGCAAGTCATCTGATGTTCCTCCTTCCAAGGAGAAATGCAGAAAAGTGACATATGTCATCTGGAATGCTTAGACACTTTGCCTTGACTTCCTAGTAAGGTCATTGTAGTATATATTTGTATATTTGTGGTGCTTTCCTTATATCTAACAGTTAATTATTTGGCTAGACCATCTCATTCCAGCTCTGTTTGATATCATTATCAGTGATCTGGGTGAGGGTATTGAGGGCACCCTTAGCTGGTCTGCAGATGACACTGAGTTGGGAGTGTTGATCTGCTGAGGGTAGAAAGGGACAGGCTGGATTGATGGGCTGGGACCAGTTGTATGAGATTTAACAAGGCCAATGATGGGTCCTGCACTTGGGCCACAACAACCCCATGGAGCACTCTAGGCCTGGGACAGAGTGGCTGGAAAGCTGCTGAATAGCAGCTGAGAACATCTCCTATAGCCCTGAAAACCTGTCACATAGGGAAAAAACAGTTTAGTAGTCACAATACAGAGTGACTCCACCACCTCCCTGGGCAATATCCCAGTGCCTGAACACCCTCACAGGGAAAACATTTTTCCTAACATCTAATCTGAATCTCCTCTGTCTCAGCTTATGATCATTCCCTCTAGTCCTTGTGAGACAGCCCTGTTGGAAACACAGCTCTGGGCTGTGTCATCTGGTGGGACAGTGAGCAAGCCACAATGCAGCTGAAGGAAATCCATGAAGCAAAAGAGGAAGGGCATTGAAACAGCTTTTCTCCAGTTATACAAAAATATATATTATATAAATAACTACATTTTCACTTAGCATTCCAGCCAATCTACTGTCATGCTACCAAAGATACACTGCCTGAAATGCAAGTTGCAAAGCTATGAGTCTGTAGACCTTAGCAGCAGAACTAATAACAAACTAGATGCCTCTTTATCACAGACCAGCTCCTTGTGCTAAGAGCATTGGGATGTTTCTTCATTCATGCCCATGCTGCATTTCAAATGGATTTATCAAATGGTATTGGTCAGCACATGGCTATGTTCCCTCAGAAAGAGTTTCAGCTTGAGCATATTCACCTTTGTATCTGAATGTCATCAAGGATGTTCTCCAGGAATAAGTCAGTATGGCTATTGCTCCTTCACATCCTCCTAAATCCTCTTCTGGTGAGTGCCTTGGAGAAATCAGGCAACTACTTGTTAAGAAACACACCTGAAGTTCCCTTAGCACTACTAAAGGTTAGGTTATGCTCAATGAAGAGAAACAGGTGTTACTTATCTATGAAAGCAAATTTTCTGATGGTTCAAATCACCCCATTGTGCAAACAACCAGCTTAAACAACTGCTTGTTTTTACTGAAATTCCCCTCCAGTTTCCTTCTGCCACCACCCTCTAGTGTGTGCTATACTCCCTTTCTTCACCTTGTGTCCCAGTGTTATAAGTTACTTGAGATGTGAACTTTGTCTGCTTATAAGTTTCTAGAAACCTTCAGAGCAAAAATAGTCAAGCAAAAATTATATCAATGGATCAGAATAAACCCATCCCTATGACCAAAAATACCAAAGTCCAACTAATCTGATCCTATAACACCTATTAGGTCTTAAATTGCTTAGGAATGAAGTAGCTATGCTTTTAACCAAAATATGTAATTTCTCATAAAAATCTTACCCCAACAGCAGGAAAATGTCAAGTCAATGCATTAGTCACAGCCTGTTGTTCACACAGCATGTTTCCACACAGCAACAGCTTCTGAGACTCCAACA
>NW_008678970.1:89518-91264 GCF_000695815.1 Acanthisitta chloris
AACACACTACACACAACACATTACTCTCCCTCACAGAGCAGCACAAACCCTTAACTACAACCTCAGCAAAATAACAAGTACTCGGCCCCGAGACGTTTGCCAAGATCAGCTGTGCAGGGTTGGACTGTAACACCTGTTACTGTGTAAGACCCTGGCAGATGCTTTTCACTGCAGTGTGAAGAAGACCTGCATGTAGTTAGTGCCCATGGAACATACAAAGTCTCAGCAATTTGTCAGGTGTTGATCCAAAGAAGTGTAGCAGTTTCCCCATCAGATATAAAACACCCAAAACTCAGTCAGGTTCCCACTGTCTTAAGAAGAACCTGAACTTGGGCATCCCATGGACTTTAGTGATCCTTGTTGCATATAATGTTGGGAACTCCTTAGAGGGGTTGATTTCTTCAGCAGTGACTGCATGAGTTGATTGACTTGAGGACTAATCAGACAGATGGTGCTAGACTTGCTTGCCCCAATAATCTCTGGTGAGAGTAGTCATTTTCCACAGCACATTCACCCTGGAGAAGGTTGAGTAGAGATCTCAGAGCACCTTCCAGGAGCTGAAGGGGCTCCAGGACAGCTGCAGAGAGACTCTTTGTTAGGAACTGCAGTGATAGGACAAGGGGCAATGAGTACAAATTGAAGGAGGGAAAATTTAGGTTAGACATTAGGCAGAAGTTTTCCCTATGAGGGTGGTGAGACCCTGTCCCAGGTTGCCCAGGGAGGCTGTGGCTGCCCCAACCCTGGCAGTGTTCACAGCCAGGTTGGATGAGCCTTGAGCAACCTGCTCTGGTGGGAGGTGTCCCTGCCCAGGGCAGGGCTTGGGGCTGGGTGAGCTCTGAGCTCCATTCCAACCCCTAAATTCACTGATTCAAGACTTCTTATACTGCCTATATTTGCACATGATCATGGATGTAACATGAATTCAGGACAGAATGTGACCAGGGTTCATGCTTAAAATGTTGTATTGATTCATCTGATTCTATCCATTGTGCTACTACATCTGTAAGATATTCAACCCTTCAGAGTAATGCCAGTCCAGTCTGCTTTGACACATATGGATAGTAATAACTACATCCATTGAAAACTGATTCAGCTATTCCTGTGCCCTAGGAAGTTATATTCAGTAACAGCACACAATAATGAATAGCTGCAACTCTGTTACTATTTTAACAGGGTCAAAATTATCCTGAAGATATTTTTTCAGGGTTGAAATTTTGGTCCTATTATTCAAGATAATGATATAGAGCACATTATTGTTTGGTTTCCTATCACTGCTTTAGGTGGTGAAACCAAAACGTATCATTCAGATGAGCTGCTTCTCTGCAACTGAAACAGCAAGCAATTATAGATGGCTCAGACAGATGGGATTCTGCCCCTACTATGCAAAATCCCAATTATCTCACATAAACACTGCCACGAGGAACAAATGAAGAACTGGGAAGAATAAGGACTTCCTTTAACAGATGCATTTCTGAGTCATTCTGGGCTACACCTGAGTAATGGGAGCCTGGCTGTTCTAAAACAAGGATAATCCAGCTCCTTAGTGGCATTGGGGCACTCAGTCACTAAAACATGAACACATCTACATATGATGCAAAACAAAATATAGGAAAATGTTATTATTACCCTCAGTGGGAGCAGAATGTTAACTTATCTCAACATAACTGGATAGCCTAGAGATATGAAGAGTGCTTTCCAGGCAATGCATGGCCAATTCAGGATATTCATCATGCAGGTCATTGTGAG
>NW_008678970.1:91300-104298 GCF_000695815.1 Acanthisitta chloris
TCTGGGGGATACTACTTCATACAAAGACTTTCCATTTCTTATTTTCACCCATTAATCGTAGTCTTGCCTGAGGGCTCCAAAAGAAGCATCAATGAACATGAAAGAGCTCCCACAGACCTTGTCAGACAAGAGACCAAAAGGGGAATCACCTGTCACATGTTGGAAATGCTCAGAATTCCTTCATTTTCTTCCTCTGCGTCCCACTTTAACCTCCTGGAAAATACACTTGATAAGAAGTAGTGCCCTCCTTTTTGATATATGGGCTTTGTATTTCCACAGAACATTTTGTATATCAGTTTTTGAGCTAGCTGAATCACTCCCAGCCTACACTGTACATTTTCAAAGGGACTATAACCACAGAGAAAGAAAATTACAACTTACTGGAAGTGCTGTACCTGGCTCCTGTTAGTTAGCTAAGTGAATAAATGAATGAGGGTACAAACAACTGGAAATGACATTTCAGTTATTTTTCCTAGCCTGGAAGCTATTAATCTTGTAATTAAAGGGTTTGAGATTTGAAATTCTAACACAGTATTTCTGACAATGAAATATTTCCACAATAGTTCTGGGTCTGGAACTCAGTACAGGTAAAAACCATCTTGATCATTTTCTCTCCAGCCAAAGAGATTCAAGCTAGGATCAGTGTGCCCTCAAGCACTCATGGTGAGTAATTACCCTGCAGAGGGAACACAGCCAGAGAAATGTTATAGCATTGCTATTATTACTTTTTTTTGGATTAAGTAATAAATATTTAAGAGAGCAAAGCTAAACCACATGAAGTGACAAATGAGCACACACCAAAACCTCACCTGCTCAACTGTGCAACTTAAGGCCTCTTCTACTTGAAGCAAACAGCAAAAATAATTCCCTTTCCCACCACTGTGAGCTCTTATTTTTGTTAACTAGCTAAACTCTCCTTCAAAGCTAAACTCTATTGTTATATTAATTGCTTTTATAAAAGTTTCTGCTCTATTTCCAGAGGGAGGTAAAAACATCATCAGTGGAATATGAGATGGTTTCCTAGATTGTTAAGGGGTTGGAATGGAGCTTAGGGATCATCCAGTCCCAAGCCCTGCCCTGGGCAGGGACACCTCCCACCAGAGCAGGTTGCTCAAGGCTCATCCAACCTGGCTGTGAACACTGCCAGGGTTGGGGCAGCCACAGCCTCCCTGGGCACCCTGGGACAGTGTCTCACCACCAGAACAGGGAAAAACCTCTTCCTGATATCTAATCTAAGTTTCCCCCCCTTCAGTTTGTGTCCATTACTCCTTGTCCTAGCACTGCAGCTCCTAACAAAGTTCCTTTACAGACATAAAAATGTTCTACTATTATAGAGGAAAAAATAACAACTGAGTGTTGTGTCAGGGCAGGGTTAGGCTGGAGATTAGCAACTGGTTCTTCTTTCCCCAGAGGTGTTTGGGCACTGAACAGCTCCCAGGGCAGTGTCACAGCCCCAAGGCTGACAGAGCTCCAGAGGTGTTTGGCCAATGCTCTCAGCACAGGGTGTGACTGTCAGGGATGTCTGTGCAGGGCAGGAGTTGGGCTGGGTGATCCTCAAGGCTCCCTTTCAGCTCTGGTTATTCTCTGATTCTGTGGGTTCGAGAAATAAAGCACTGAATAAGTGTCTTCTTGTCTGTTTATTACCATTCTCACTTTGGTCTAGAAGATTCTGGGGAAGCTCTTATTTCCAATGTATTTCTGTAAGGAAACTGGACGTGTCTTTCACACAGATTGATATCTCTAACTAAAACATTATAAGGACAGTCAGGAGCAGTAAATCCATAAACACAATCATATAATTTACATCTAACAAAGCTTAAAGTGCAGCATAGAAAAGGTGCTGATAAGGATAAACAGTGTAACTGTTCTGGAAAGGCAGAAATTTGCTTTACATCGACTCTACCCTAGAAAGGCAAATGAACATCTCTTGAGAGATCCAGCTCAAGCCCACAGAGAGAACTTGAGTGCTTAGAGGCAGACTCTACTCACTTTTCTAAAAAAGGATATCTTAGAGCCTCTTGCTCTCAGAGGCATTGTTTGAAATATATTAAACACACAACTTGGTTACTCCTTGAAAAATACAACCTTATAAGATCAGACTAAAAGAGCTTCAGTATGAAAAAATCCCATCTGTTTAATCTCTTAGAGGTGTGCTGAATTCTGGGGGGGGTGAGGTTAATAAATCAGGATGCAATGGTAACTGTTAGGTTATTTCCAAGCATAGAAGATCAGATTCTATGTTTTCTAGGAAAAAAATGCCTATCTCTCCATAAACAAATGCAACAAAAAAAAGCAGATGGCACTTAAAATACTTCCCATTTTCAGGCTTCTCACCTGGACACAAGGCTGTGGGACCAGCCTGTTCATCCCTGTGGCATTATCAGCCTAAGTGGGCCAGTGGGTGTTCAACACAGCTAATCTCCTCCCAGAGCTTCTGTCATTGCCAGTGCTGTGTCCCTGAGCTGCCCATGGTTACCAATCTCTCTTCCTAATCCTGTCTCAGGGCTCTTGTTTTTGTCAAGCAAAATATTTTCAAGTAGACACCAGATGAAGTACTGGAGTTGTGGATGCTCCACCCCTAGAAGTGTTCAAAGCCAGATTGGATGGAGCTCAGAGCAACCTGGTCTAGTGAAAGATGTCCCTAGGACAACTAGGCTTGGAACTAGATGATCTTTAAGGTCACTTCCAAGACAAACCATTCTATGATTCTTATTGCTAAGGGTTAAGTTTTGCAATAAGAAAATTTTCCAGGTCCTGAGCAGGCCCAAGACAGATGGGTGTATGCAACTGCAATTCATATTAACTTAGTTCTCCCCCTCCAATCTCATATGATCTTTAGAACTAAATAAAACTTCAGGGTTTCTCTATGTTCTTAATACCATACTGTGTAAACCTAAAGCTGGTGTGTGCTGGGAACAGACAAATCAATTGTTTAGTGTGAATCTGAGCAACTGTGGAAAAAAATTTATCATTTCAAGCCAGTTCTGTGAAACTGACAAAAAAACCCCCACCAGAAATCCCATTTAAAAGTACATCAAGGCACTGGTATCCAGTAAATTATTTTTTTCCAAGCAATCAACACAACAGCTGAGGTGCAGTGCATGTGCTACAAATGAAGGGTTTTCTGATCAATTTTTCTTTAAATAAAACTAGTTAGTAAATGGATTTATGTAACCTGCTGGAAGGTTCTTAGTGGGTAATCCTGCAGTGGTATAGAGACAGTTTATAATGTTTAAAATTTAACAAAACCAACATGATCTCACCTAATTTGAATTTGGACTCCATGGAGCAATTGTACAAAGCCACTCAAAAAGGCCAAGGGCATCTTGGCCTGGCTCAGCAGAGTGTGGCAGCAGCACTAGGGCAGTGTCATCCCCCTGCACTGGGCATTGGGGAGGTCCCAGCTCAGTGCTGTGCTCAGCTTTGGACTTGGGTAGATTGGAGAAGAGGCTCAGGGGTGACCTCCTGGCTCTCTGCAACTCCTGCCAGGGCTGGAGAGAGGTGTGGGATGTGTGTCCTGCCAGGGCTGAGGGAGAGGAGAGAGGGAATGGCCTTGAGCTGAGCCAGGGCAGAGTCAGATTGGGTGTGAGGAGAAATGTTTTCCCTGTTGTGGTGTTCAGCACTGGGATATTGCCCAGGGAGGTGGTGCAGTCACCATCCCTGGAGGTGTTTCAGAGGTGTCTGATGTGGCACTGCAGGATCTGGATTAGGGTTTAGTGGTTTCAGCAGTGACAGGTTAACAGTTGGACTGGATGATCTTAGAGGTCTCCTCCAACCCTGATGATTCTATCATTCTATGAAAAGACTCACTCCTATCCAGATGTACAAGGATAGGTTTTGTGATATGACCTAAGAACCCTAGACTTTTAGTCCGTACTTTGACCCACAGCCCCCAAAGAATTTGTTTGTGTGTACTTCATATGCCAGAAGAGTTTGCTGCAAGATGTCCCTACAGTAGGCAAGCCAAAGAGAAAAGTACTCCATTAGTTTTGTTCTACTGTTTATGGCTTATTCTTTTGCCTCTGCTGCAGAGAGACCCACAACAGGAAGTCTGAACAAGAGTTTAGCATAGTTCTCACCAGTAAAACTCAGATCCAAAACTTTATTTGGATCTTAAGGCTTTTTTTTTTCATGACTTCAAATATTTAGGTAATGCTAAAGGCTTAATAATGAGACTAATAGAAGTTAATGAGAGATAGCAAAGAGATATCAGCTCCAGCAGAGGAGAAAGCTCTTAGCTCTGATTGACAAAAGATGGATGCAGCTTTATTACTGGTGGCATTAACTCTATTGACCAGCTTCTAAACCCAGGAATATTAATACATGCAGAAATCAAAAGAACATGAGCTTAAATTCAAATCATTTCTGACATTCATGGAAAGTCTAGGCATAATACCTCATCAGGCATGGAAGAGTTTGCATTCTGTGGAGTATGGAGGCAAAATGTTTGCCCTTACAGAGGACCTCATGTAAGCTATTCATAGGATCATAGAATTTAAGGGTTGGAATGGACCTTACAGAGCATCTAGTCCCAACCCCTGCCCTGGGCTGGGACACCTCCCACCAGAGCAGGTGGCTCAAGGGTCATCCAACCTGGCTGTGAACCCTGCCAGGGTTGGGGCAGCCACAGCCTCCCTGGGCACCCTGGGACAGGGTCTCAACACCCTCACAGGGAAAAACATTTTCTCACATCCAGACTAGACTTTCCCTCCTTCAATTTGAACCCATTACCCCTTGTCCTGTCACTGCAGTTCCTAACACAGAGTCCCTCTCTGGCTCCTTGTAGCCCCTTCAGATACTGAATAGTTGCTCTGAGTTCTCCACACAACCTTCTCTTCTCCAGGCTCAACAGCCCCAACTCCCTCAGCCTGTCCTCACAGGGAGATGCTCCAGTGCTCTGAGCAACTTTGTGGCCTCCTCTGCACTTGCTCCAACAGTTCCATGTCCTTCTGATGCTGAGGACACCAGAGCTGTGTGCAGTATTCCAGGTGGGTCTCCCAGAGCAGAGCAGAGGGGAAGAATCACCCCTTTTGCCCTGCTGCCCACACCTTTGGATGCAGCCTTGTAAACACTGAGACACTGAACAAGTGTTGTGTGTTGCTCCCATGTTCCCATAGAATTAACACATGCTCAGATCATTCTAATTTGAATTCTACATGCAAAAAACTAGTCAACATTTTTAGTAACACTTTGTTCAGAGAGCATCCTAGTTTCATCTGGGAATTTTCACAGCCCAGTGTTTAATATTTTTACTAAATTTGAGGACAAATGAGATTGAAGAAAGGCTGTGGAAAGTCCTAATTTATAGAAACCATAACATATCAAGTCTTCTCCAAGGAGCAACCCTGGGCTTTTTCCTTTCCCACTCAAAACACACAGTCAGTCCATGAGTACACAGGATCTTCTCTCAAAGGTGTCTTTACTTTTCTCAAAGAAAAGGTGATCAGGATAGAAAGACATGAGGACAGAGAGATTTTCATTTCTAAAGTTTCTGTCCAGTGGTATAGAAAATGGGAGATTTGACCTTTCTCAAACGATCCCAGAGGAGAGGTAGACAAGAGGTAGACAAGAGGTAGGTTTCAACTGCTGTAACTGAGGTCCTCCTGGGCTTACCTCTCTCTTTGCTGAAAAGGCCAATTAGGGAGGGGAAAAAAACACTTAGAAGCATTTCACAGTGGCAGTTCCTGGTATATGCTACCATAACACTGACTCTTCTAGTGCAGATTATTACTGTAGGGATTAACATGGATTTTTCCATATTAAAGGCAGTGGCCTATTTTAGCTAGTCACTTATGCTGTTCTTCAGTCACTGGAAGGACATATCTACTTCCCAAGATGATTGTTGCCATTGCAAACAGATGCTTAAGACATTCAGGATGAATCACTTGGGGCAGGTCTGTCAGGGACTTCACCATGATGGGCCACCAAGGTCCCTCAGGGACTCCAACAGTGACCATCAGGACTCTCCACCTCTTCCCAAGGGAATCTAGGAAGTGTCTACCAGACACTACTCTTGAGGCAGCTAACAGGTGAAATGGAGCCTGCTCTTTACCCCACACTCAGTGAATAACTATATCTTTCATGCAGTGATTCCCCTAAGCAGCACAAATAATACTCTCAAATTCAGGAGGTTTTTTGGAGGGACAGTCAGTCCTTTTCTTCTTCCCAATTTCTATGCTATACCTCTGGTGCCTGACCTGTCTGCACAAAAAGACAGGAGGGGCAGAGGTCACTATGATGACCCTGAACACCAGTAATATCCAAAGGGCCCAGATCACAACTGAGGGCACTCCAGGAACTTATCTGACTCCTGGATGCTTTACAGCTATGAGGCAGCAGGACATAGTTTCCTTTCTTTTTCTGTTCCAAGCCATACAGCAGCACATAACAGGCTTGGCATTCACATGAAAGAAATGAGCTCACATTGCCACCAGCAGCTCTTCTGCTCCTGTGCCATCTCTGTTTTCCTGTCACCTCTAGCACTCCAGCCAAGGACAAAGACTTCTAGTTGGATTCAACCAGTGATTCTAAGATCCCAGCTTGATCAGCTGTCATCATAATGAGTAGAAGCTGAGAACAAGTTAGAGAAAGAAATCCACATCCCCACCACTGAGCACTGCTGTTATTAGGAATAATTAAAACACTGCTTTGGAATCTACTTTCTCTGTCCAGCTGAGAGCTTTTGCCTTGAACTTCTGTCAGTTGTGTCCAGCTTGGCTTCCTCTGAGCCTTTTAAGAATTAACATGCAGTAACATCCAGCACTGGATTAAAATTCCAGCATTAGAATAGCAAGTGGCTATTCTACCTAGTCTGGAAGTATGTGGAAGCTTGATGCACACAGCACAGTTTGCACAGTATAAACACTTACAGAAAGCCCTGAAAGGATTGCAAGGTAAATCTAACAGAGCTGAGGAAAGGTGACTAGCAGGTAGAATAAGCACAGGGAAGCAAAGAAGCATTAGGGGTCAGCAAGGCAGTGCCATAACAAGAGGCACAGCACAAGCAGCCACACTTTAAAGGGAGAGAGTTTAAAGACCTGCACCAAGACCTGCAAATATCTAAGCAGTAGGGACCAGCTAAGAAGAGGTGGCTGAGTTCCAGAAGGGCATATTCTTTATTTGCCTAGGTCTTGAAAAAAAAGCAAAGGCACAGATCTCAATTTATACTAACATTTCACTATGGGATGAATTTGCATTTTGTGTGTAGCAAAAGGAGAAAATGGAGGCAAAGAGAAACTAACTATCACAGCTGAGTACAAAGAGCACTACAATGAGTAAATGACCACCCTACTTAGGCTGTGCAGAAAGTCCTAATAGAGACAAATAGCACAGCTGCCTGGCATGGTCCATGAAAAATAGCTTCAGGAGTTCACTGAATCCTAACAGTTCACCTCGTGTAATGACTGCAGAGAAAAGCTATCTGATCTAAAGCAGTGTTTTATCTATGTGGGATATTTTTTCATTCTGAAAAGTGTCAGAATCACCATGCACCTTTATCCCAGAAACTATTCATTTGAGTTGAAGAATGAAGAATCATGTGTCTTGCCTGTCCTTTGTGTCTGATATGAAAAAGTGTCTTGTCCAAAAAAACAAGCAAAGTGCTAATCTTGCAAGTCAAACCAAGCTTGACTTAATTTAAGGGCTCTCAGTAGATTTTTGATCAGGTGCAGGTTTAACCCTAAACATTTTTCACAAGCACTTTTAGGGCAGCGGTGATGAAGTCAATGTATTCCTTTCATATATGTCTAACTCAAGGTGGAAAGAGGAGATCTTCTTCTTCTGGAGAAGAGGAGACTGAGCACAGAGCTCATGGCTGGGACAACTCCCTCAGGGAAGGAAGTGCAGGGACAGCTCTGAGCTCTTCTCTCTGGGCCCAGGGACAGGAGCCAGGGAATGGGCTGGAGTTGTGTCAGGGCAGGGTTAGGCTGGAGATTAGCAACTGGTTCTTCTTTCCCCAGAGGTGTTTGGGCCCTGAACAGCTCCCAGGGCAGTGTCACAGCCCCAAGGCTGACAGAGCTCCAGAGGTGTTTGGCCAATGCTCTCAGCACAGGGTGTGACTGTCAGGGATGTCTGTGCAGGGCCAGGAGTTGGTCTTTGTTAATCCCTGTGGGTCCCTTCCAACTTTGGTTTTTCTGTGATTCCTTACAAAGAGCACAAGCATTTCAGCCTAAAAAAAGGAATCTCTTGGCACAGCTACCACATAGGTCTATCCAGTGACATGCTAGAACAACTTGGTTTCACAATGGTCCAGTTTTTGTCACAAGGCAATTCTGGCCATTGACAACACACAACATGGTGGAAAATGCAGTAATTGTAAAAATTCCATAAGTGAAATATATAAATAAGTGAATGGGAGATACACTGTTTAAAGGATGCTTAGGAGTTTCTCTCTTTTTTGTGTGTTGGAGAACTGGTCATCTCATCCTCTGTCAAAGGATCCAAGCCACTGGTTTTCCTGTAACAGCACTTCTGCAGGTACAATAAACTGAATCAGTGCATAAAGTTGCCACTATTCCCCTGGGAAGACAGCTGAAATCACACCCCAATTAAAATTTTTCAATGTGTTCACCTAATAGCAAAATATTACACAGCCCAGTAGTGTTGCATATATAAAAATAGCTTTCCAGAAATAGCAACTCTGCTGTACTGGAATTTCCCACAGGACCAGTTACTGTTGTTTTATATGTTAACACAGTTGCTGTAAAGTACTGAACCCAAATACATTAGCAGTCGTTTCCTTATTGCCTGCAAATGGCATTTAAGCAACAGTAGTATTGCTTTAGACTTGAAAGGCTTTTGCTTCCAAAATTTTGGCAAGTTGGTGGAATAATTCTGTGCTCCATTCCCAGTGCATAAATCTCAACACAGTGGGTATGTTCTCAGTCAAATTACCATGAGGGGAGGAAGCCTTGCAGTTGTGTGAAGGCAATGAGTTTGGCAAGATAGCTCTATTATTGTACTTTTTAATCTGACTTTTTTTTCTCACTGCTCAGCAAGACCAAGTAATCAGAACAGAGAATGATTCCAAAATGTAAATTAGTGTGTCTGATGTAAGGATCCAGTGCATACAAAAAGTCTCATATTGAAAGCATTTCCTTTTCTAGCTCACTGCTGGCAATCCAAGCTTTGAAATTAAAGAACTGCTTTTCTAATCCTGGGGTTATTTAGTGTTTCTTTTAACTATGCAGCACGTGGGCACATACAGATCATGTATCTTTGTTTAGAGCTTGCAGCTTCTCTTCAATTTAATTACTTCTTTCTGTGACTAGGGTAGCATGAAAGTAAGGGCAGCTTCTAGTAAATACTTTGCACAGAAACATACATGTTCAATATGTCTGGCAGAGATGTGGCTACAAAATGAAAACTCTGAGAAATATTCTAATGAGGGTGTTAAGAACTGGCAGCATCAAACCTCTAAGTAATGTTGACAGGTATTGTTTGAAATTTTGTTCAGCTCTCAACAATATTTTTTCCAGCATATGAATTTCAGGTTATGGCATTTAAATAAAATGGAAATAAGAATAGAAATTAAGCATATACTGTTAAAAGTTCAGAATGCATTATTTAGAAGATGCCTTCCAGTGTTGCTTAATAATTAATCCATGGGCAAGAGAGCAGATAATGTGTGTGTATCATCACTGAAGTATACAGAGTACAGAGGATAAAAGTATTTCCCTCCATAAATATGGAAGAGAGGATCAGGAGGCTCACAGAGATTCACTGAATCAGTAGAGATTTAAATATCTGACCTGCAGATCTGACTGCAGAAGTTGAACTACTGCTCCTGCTTTGACACTGTGCCATGTGATGCAGGGAAAAGGTCTGACCCTGATCCAATGGGTTATTAGAATTCCTGTATATCCAGGAACAGGTACTGCTCCACTGGCTTGGCTGTAGCTATGTACAGACACTATTATTATTTATTATTTGCATTATGGTAGCTGCCATCAAGGACCAGAGCTTCGTCGAGCTAGTCATTATAGAGACATTTACAGAGCTCGCAGTTTTCATGAGAGGCAGTACATCAAAAGAGACAAGCATGATTGGGGAGGGTGACATTACAAATGAGCAAATCAGGCAAGGAGCTCTGCTAAGGTCTCACTGTTTCTGTGTGCAAAATGACAACAATCTTAAAGCATATTTCAAAGCAGCATTCTATATTAGGCAGAAGGGAAGGAGACATAGCTGCACAGTAGAAGACAAGTGTTCTTGTTTAAGCAAAGTACATAAAATTCCTAAGGATTTTTTTTCCACCTTTCGGAACATCTCATGCTTGTGTGGAGGAGTTTAGAAAAACTCTTTTGAGTTTTAACAGAATGTGATGTGTTTGAGTCATGGGCAGAATCACAGAATCGTAGAATCAACCAGATTGGAAGAGACTTCAAAGGTTATCAAGTCCAACCCTACTGTGGTTACTAGCCCATGGCACTAAGTGCCACATCCAGTCTCAGCTTGAAAACCTCCAGGGAAGGTGAATCCACCACCTCCCTGGGCAGCACTTCAATGTCCCTCCTGAGCTGAGGGCCCAGAACTGAGCACAGGATTCAAGGTGTGGCCTCACCAGCACCGAGTGCAGGGGCAGAATCACCTCCTGGTCCTGCTGACCACACTGTTCCTGCTCCAGCCCAGGATGCCATTGGCCTTCTTGCCCCCCTGAGCACACTGCTGGCTCCTGTTCAGCTCCTGTCTCTCCACACTCCCAGGTCCCTTTCTCCTGGTGCTCTCCAGCCACTCTGTCCCAGCCTGGAGCTCTGCATGGCATTGGGATGGCCAAAGTGCAGGACCAGCACTTGGCCTTGTTAAACCTCATCCCCTTGGACTCAGCCCATCTCTCCAGCCTGGCCAGGTCCCTCTGCAGAGCAGAGACAAGCTAATGCTTGTCTCACAGGTCTCACAGATGACTGCTCTGGTCTCACAAAGACTGTCATTTACCAAATAACTCACATATCAAGACTGTTAGTGATAACCTTGCACTGTCTCTGCACTTGAGATCGTGTATGGCCTATCCAGAAACTTTTCCATAGGTTACATTACCTTTGTCAATCTCTGCATTGGTTTTGCTAAGAGCATTCAAGTCAGGTGTAAACAAACAAAAGTTCTTAAACAAATACATTTCTCCAGTTCTTCAACAAATACTTTTCTCCATTTCTTTTCCCCTCTGGGTCTGCTCTCAGACTGAATTACTGGGTGTATCCTGCTGTTCTTACCCTCCATGGAAGAATTTCCATTTACTTCCCTGCAACCTGGACCAGACTTACAAGTTATGCAGCTGAAAGTTTCTGCAGGGAGGAGAATATTTTATTGTTAGCAAATACAACTTCCTCACATCTCTCAAAACAACCCTAGGTAATAGCAACTAACAACAAATGTTTAATTCTTACTATAATTCCTTCTCCTCATCACAGGGTCACCTCTAATAACCATTTGCTGCTGTCTTACTAAAAACAAAAAGGCAACAATTACTCCCCAGAAGTGTTAACCATTTGCCTCTAGGAAATGCCATAAAACATGAGTTCCCACTTCAGAATGGAGACTTAAAAGTTACTCTGTATTGCTTTTTGTCTCTCATAAATCCTAAATTCTGGCAGGAGAAGAATTAATAACGTGACTTGTTTTCAAGTCCCTCTAGATTGCCATTCTATTGGGTGCTTGGCCTGACATCACAGCATTTTGTTGCAATCTTAAGCCAGCCATTTACTCATTCCATACAGTGCAGGAGCCTTCTGCAGTAAAACCTTTTCCTCAGTGGACTGCTGGCACCAGCAAGTTTGAGACACACAAGTATGGAAAACATCTGTTTCATGTGATAGGAAAAAAAGAGGATATTGAATTTACATGAAGATCCTCTTGAAACTTTGGACTATAAACCAACATTTGTGTCCTGTTGAGAATTTCAGTAACCATCTATTCTTTGCATTCATTTGAGATCTTAAGGACTCATGTGATAAATAAAGCATTTACATGAAATTCCTGTTGACTTGATATTCCATTTACTACGAAGACATATTTGACAAGAAAGAGGATTATAACATCTTTTCATTTTGCTTCTTTGTCTGATGGATCTGTTATCACTGGTGCAAGAACCATTTCAAAGAGAAGGGTGGAAGTTGGCTTACCAAAGATGCAAGTAAGCTCCAGGAGAGAAATATAAATATCAGAAAAACACAAGAGAACACCATAATCCACATTTAAACAGTGCTGGATTATGACAACTGAAAATGCATGAAACCAGGGACAAGTCACAGACTAGACTATGAAAAAATGGAACCCAGCTGGAAATGCAGAGGAAGTTACAGAAGGAATTCAACGATGAAGGTAGTGAGGGAGACATAAGACAATTTTATGGCAGCATTTCAGAGAGTGATCCTAGAAGGCAAGAAAGGGCTGCAATGTGGGACCACAGTAAGTCCAGGTAGTAAGGGTAATGAAGGATGTAGGGACAGTTTAACGAGTTATCAAGTAGAACACATGACTCAAATGCTTTGGCAGAGTTCACTTTGCTGTTAAAGTACAACTCTCATACATGCTAGGGAATGACTGAGTATTGTATTGCCTTCAAGCACACAGAAAAGTGTATATTTTATTTGTTGTGAACCTTGAACACTAAGAGATCATTTTAAGAATTAATTTTACTATTAATCTAGTCCCTGGCAACCCCGGGCACAGCTCCAGGTTGGGTGGGGAAGGAATTGAAACCAGCAGTGAGGAGAGAGACTTGGGAGTGACAGTGGGTGAGAAGCTCAGCATGAGCTGCAGTGTGAGCTCAGCCCAGAAACCAATGGAATCCTGGGCTGAGCCACAGCAGTGTGGGCAGCAGGGCAAGGGAGGGGATTCTGCCCCTCTGCTCTGCTCTGGGAGACACACCTGGAATACTGCACACAGCTCTGGTGTCCTCAGCATCAGAAGGACATGGAACTGTGGGAGCAAATGCAGAGGAGGCCACGAAGTTGCTCAGAGCACTGGAGCATCTCCCTGTGAGGACAGGCTGAGGGAGTTGG
>NW_008678970.1:104397-129450 GCF_000695815.1 Acanthisitta chloris
TGCAGAGGGATCTGTGTTAGGAGCTGCAGGGACAGGACAAGGGGTAATGGCTTCAAGTTGAAACAGGGGAAATTCAAGTTAGATATCAGGCAGAAGTGTTCCCTGTTCTGGTGGTGAGACCCTGTCCCAGGGTGCCCAGGGAGGCTGTGGCTGCCCCAACCCTGGCAGTGTTCACAGCCAGGTTGGATGAGCCTTGAGCAACCTGCTCTGCTGGGAGGTGTCCCTGCCCAGGGCAGGGCTTGGGGCTGGATCATCTCTAAGTTCCATTCCAACCCTTAAATTCTATGATTCCATGAACCCTTTTACTTTACAGAGGAAAAAATACTACTTCCCGATTCAGTGTTAAAAAGTGCCAGGGATGCAAGTGATGACTCCACAACTAATCAGAACATGTGCATGGATGAGAATCTTCTGAGGGCTGCCCTGAAAAGCATTGGATAATCAAGCTACCATTAACTGAAAGCTTACAAGGAGCAAGTAGAATACAAGACAGACAACACTACACTCTGAGTAAATGACTCTTCAGTAGTCCATAAGCAATATTGCAAAAAAACCCCACATTATCATTTACTGAGAAAAATCAAAACTCATTCACACAGAAAAATAAGTTTACTTAGCAACTTACTCCAGTCTGGTGGGTTATCTGCTTGTATACATTTGCATTAATGAATGCACTAATCTCTCTACCTTTTCTTTCTCCTTTATGAGGGACAAACATAGCTACAGATCTTTCTGCAGCAGAATTTTTGAGACCCCAGCATAAGCAGCAAAAGCCCAAGGGAGAAGTGAGAGTCCACAGTGACTCATCACTCCAATGCAGAGAAATAATGCAGTGGAGAACACAGAAAGAAGAAAGGTAACAGAGCTTGCAGCTTTTAAACAGGCAATATCAGAGGCAGTGGCAATGTGAGATGGAGAGGAGATACCAAGACCCCATGGCAGCATTCTGAGGCCTTGAATATTATCTTGTTTGGTTTTGTTTCCAAAACAAACCATGTTGTGAATGAGCTATGGGTGGATAACAAAGAACTGCACAAAATGCACGAGGCTGAACACATGGGTGAGAGGGACTCAAAATAAACAGCAAAATAATGTAGGCAGAAAATGCAGGAAAGATAATGATGCGATTTACACAAAGGAAGCAACAAAAGCACATTATATTTCCTAATATATATTTCATGAGGGAAAATACAGATCGATTATTTAAGAAGGAATGTGAAAAATAATACTAATAAAGTCAAAATATTTACTGGTTTTTTTGGTATGAGCCTTTGGACAAAGAGATTAATAGCATCCATGCATGTAATCAAAGTTTCTAATAGGGTAACTCAGGCCAGCAAACAACTTACAGAATACTTAGAGAAATGGGACATAGTCAAGACAGAAAATGGGATGGATTTCAATCCACAGTTTTAAAGAAAGTAGAAAAAGTGATTCCTGGATCATTTCCCATTAGTTACCTAAGAGAACTTGAGGGGAGAGAGACAGAGGTGGCAGTAAACATCGGAGGATTAAAGAACAATAAATATAGCCTTTTTTGTCAGAATGAGGAAAAAGTAGGACTCTAAATAACGAGCCCAGAAAGATATTGTGCAAAAGTATTGAGCAATCATTCAATTAGCCCCTGAAGGAAATGTGATAGGAAACATCTCAAAACCAAGTACAAAAACATAACCTGTCAGAATCATCTCATCTGCTTCAACAGCAGAGAGTCAACAGGGAAAGCAAAAGATATTTCATCCCTTGACTATGGAAATGCACTGCAGCTACAGGCTGAAAAGGCTGGACAAATAAAGCTGATTAAAGTGTGGTGTTCAGTAGTTTCTGGCTATCTTTGGAGGCTATACCTATCAAACTCTTTTACAGGTCTGTTCTGGGTTTTCACTAATAGCCTGAATGCTGGAGGAGAGAGCACACACAAAGGATTGCACTGAGAGCAAGGTAGGGGAGTAGGAGGCACTTCAGGATAGGCAACTACCTTGAGAATTATTTTGCTCAATTGACAAAACCATCTGAAGTTAGTAAGGCAAAATCAAAGCAAAAAGGAACAAAAAAAGACTTGGCTAGGAAGAAATTTAGAGAAAAAGCTTGGATCTAATAATGGGTTGCAAGTATAATAGGAGGCTAAAAGTAATCCAATGCATATTTTAATGTACTGTATATCAGTTATGCCACTGTAAGGAAGATTCGTTTCTCCTTCTGCCACATCCTCCTTCCTTTTGTGATGGAAAAACATTGGTATAGCTGTTCTGTTCATACCAGAGATGCAATGCAGGCAACAAATAACTTTTTTTGGCAGTTTTCAGCTCAAAGGAAAGAGTTGTCCCTCATTGGAGATATTCAAGAACTGACTGGACACAACCCTGAGCCATGTGCCCTGGGCTGGCCCTGCTGGAGTAGGAGGTTGGACCAAGTGACCCATTGTGGTCCCATCCAGCCTCACTGATTCTGTGACCTCGGAAATTTCCTCTATGGTTTATATGACATTCTGACAGTTCTAAATTTTTAAGATGGTGCCATATACCCACTATATCCTATAGATTTCCACAGGAAATTTGAAGTTGGCTTTCCACATCATCAGTAAGCACTTCTTCTGGGATGGTAAGCAATCAAGGCTTGCACATAAAATGTGTCTGAAGTAATAAGTAAACATTCACTTAGCTTTACCAGTTACTCTTGATTATAACTCTTGGCTTAAAGGAGACTATGAGGTGCTTCAGAAATGTTCAGAGCAATTGAAAAGATCTCTGGTTGTTGGCTGAAAGGAGAGATTACTATTTCTTCCTCTTATATACTCTGCTACAGGAAAAAAAAAAGCTAAATTCCATACTCCCACAATTTGCTAATTTTAAAAGACAGCATGACATAATGGAATCACTTCTTTACTCATTATCTCAGCATCCCATTTCAGCATAACAAAGTTATGCTCAACTTACTGGCTTTGATGGCTAAAATTCTAGGAAATTTGCACTCTCTTTCGTGAGGGGGGAAAAAAGGGAAAGGAAAAAATAAAAAGAGAGAGAAGAAAATAAAGCTTATGAGCTTCCCTAAGGAAAAGAGACAGAAAAATAGTGAATCACATCTCTCACTTTACTACCAAGTAAAGTGGATAAGTATATTTTGAGGGTTCAGTCTCCAATTCCCATTTCTTTAACTTTAACCTCAAAGTACAGGAAAAATAGCTTTAGCCAGGCCAAATATAAAAGGTGTTCTCAGTCACAAAAGCAAGTTCAATGCTTTTCAGCTATTGTTGACAACTCTGCAACAAGCTATTCTGTTGGCAGCTGTTAGGCTTGGATCAATAATTACCTTTGTGCTGATGTTTTGCTTAGATGGAAGCAGAATGAAGAGTCATTCTTGCCTCTTTAATGAAGAAAACAGTGCAACAAATCAAAGGAAAACCCAAAATGTTATTAATCAGAATTATTTATCGAGCTGGTGATTACCATAGTACTGTCAAGCTTTATAATGGTGTTAAATACTCTCCCTGAAGGATTGCTGGAATTTTGGAGACCTGTTGATAGGGAGGAAGGTCTGTTACTCTTCTCAGCCACAAAACCTCTTGCTGCATGGGTGATCCCACTGAAGGTAAAGGAAGCTACATGAAGGGAGCTATGGAGCAAGGTGTTTGCAGACCCTGAACCATCTCCTTCCCTGCTGCAAGCACCAACCCACACCATGACTTCATCCCTTGGAAAGCTCAGCTCGGCCAGTTTTTGTTTGGAAAGCAAACTTGTTCAGATGCTCATGAGTTTCAACCATTATTCAAGACCCAAGGGGAGTAATGGTCCTAAGTGTCCCTGCCCAGTTCCTCAGAGATTTCCTCCTCACCCTGCCCACAGCACAGGACTCCACATCAGTCCCCCAGTGCCATCAGCCCCTGTCTCTGTGGTGTCCAGCCCTTCCCAGCCGTGGGCCATGCCAAGCTGGGCCCAACCTCTGCCCATCCTCATCCCCAGGGAAGCTGCCCCAGTGTCTGTGGCTGCTCTGCTCCTGGTTGGGGTGGTGGAACATGCCTGGTTGCCCATCCCTACCTGTGTTGACAAGCACCATTGACTCCCAAGGCAACTTAGACCATTACCACACCTGTATGCAGACCATTGCAGGAAGCTAAATGCAGATGTTTTAATCTGAAGTTCACTCCCATTCCTGGAGGTTATTCCAGAGAAATGTCTTCTATGAGGTTTCCTGGACAAAAAAACCCAAAAAGCAGGTTTGACTTTGACTAATGCAGAGTTTTACTGGTGATAAGGAACTTGATATTGCAGAGTACTACTTCATAAAACCCTCTGGTTTTCCTCTGGGTGAAATATCCAGACTTCTGAATCATTCAGCAAGATGAGTAACATGACCCTGTCAATCAGCTCAGTATCTCCTAAAAATCCATAAAGGTTTATTAAACTTGTGAAAGGCAATAGTTTCTTTCTCATTCTAGCAGAGGCTTTGTTGCCCTGAAGTGACCAGAAAGAATACTGGAGCAGAAGGATCTTAGAGTTGCAGCTGAAGAAGTAAGCAGATAATGATGAATTTTCTGTGGTCTCTCATGTTTTCTGTCAAGTTCTTCACAGAATAACCAGAGTTGGAAGGGATCCTTGAGGATCCCCCAGCCCAACCCCTGCCCTGCACAGACATCCCTGACAGTCACACCCTGTGCTGAGAGCATTGGCCAAACACCTCTGGAGCTCTGTCAGCCTTGGGGCTGTGACACTGCCCTGGGAGCTGTTCAGGGCCCAAACACCTCTGGGAGAAGAAGAACCAGTTGCTAATCTCCAGCCTAACCCTGCCCTGACACAACTCCAGCCCATTCCCTGGCTCCTGTCCCTGGGCCCAGAGAGAAGAGCTCAGAGCTGTCCCTGCACTTCCTTCCCTGAGGGAGTTGTATCCAGCCATGAGCTCTGTGCTCAGTCTCCTCTTCTCCAGCTGAACAGCCCAAGTGCCTCAGCCACTCCTCATGTGGCTTCTCCTCAAGACCCTCTTATAGACTTCCTTAAGACTACAGAGTCTTACATAGCAGACATAGACTATAGACTCTTGTAGTCTTTTTTCAGTCTATAAGAGCTCTGTATTACAGTTGACACTCTCTGAGTTCCTTTGCCTGGAATTACTTTATGAAATAAAGAACTTATATGGAAGTCACAGTCTGCTCTTCAAATGTATTGACTCTCAGGCAGAAATAGACCTAATGTATATTCTAAAATCTGAATGACAAGGGCTTTGCCAGAATCTTATTAAGGATAGATAAAAGACAACACTGAGGATCTTCAGTCTGACATGTCACACTTTTCTTGTGTCGAAGAATAGTCATCATACCACTATAATCAACTGGTGTGGTCTCATTCCCAAACAGATACAAATCAGGGTTTATGCCTGTGAATAAATGCTGCAGCACCATAATTAAGAGGAGCAAAATGCAATGCCTTTATGGTCTGGTGAGCAGTGGCTTGAGCTGATGTACAGCTTTTGGATTTCTTCTGAAGATGGTGCTGCTGCTGGCACTTGAATTGTTTCTGCTGTGTTGGTTTTTTCTCAATTGCCCTCTGTAGAAGGTTAATAGTAGGTTTAGAATGCCAAACTTTTCTACCCAGTGAATCTCTATTTCAGATTTGTCAGCTAGTGATGTGAAACCAGCTGCTATTTTAAGTGGAATATTTACACTTCTCCCTCCCCACCTCTCTCCACAGATGCTCTGCAGTTGTATGAAGAAATGGATCATTTTTTTTCTCTTCTGCAAACCTCCAGAATGCCACTAATTTCTTATTTACCACCAATTTTTCATCTCGTGCAAGTCACACTGTGGAAGCATTACAGCTACCCTATATGCTCTGCACTGATCTCACAGCTGGATCATGAAGGAATGAATGATACCCAGCACAGAATCAAAATTCATAACTATGGGACTTGTTGTAAACACGAAGCTGCATCCTGTCTGTAAATATCCTGCAATGATGCTACCAATTAGTATACTCCAGTTATTTCCAGGTTAAAAACTCATTACTCCTGCTATGAAGAACAACTCAGAGACAAAATTAGTAGAACCAAGCTGATTTTACAACGATTATTTTCCTCTGACAAGTCATGCTATTTACATTTTGTATTTCCCTCGACCTAGACAACTTTCGTTAGGAAATGTCAGCCTGAAGCAGCTGCAGAGACTCAGCAGCCAATTGCATTTGGTTTCCTTATGTCTTCTGGGAATTTTCTGCTCTCTGCTGCATGTTACAAATATTAGCATAAAGGAGAAAGTTTTAGACATTTTGATCATCCTCAGGAGGAGTCACTGTCAACAGGATTTGGCCAAAATCTTTCTATTCCCGACCGAAAAGGGAAATGTCTCTCACTACACAATAGTGACAGTTTTAAGCCTTGTTCCTCATCTTTTTTTTTTTCACACTATCACTATGATCCTACATCACACATGCTCCTCTGATCTCCAGTTTCTGTCTGCTCACAGATCATCCAACATGCAGTTTTGGATGGGTCATTGCACGAGTGAGGAATATGGGCAGAGTGCAGCAGATACAGTGTCATTTTTGCAAGTAATGGAAACACAGCTACTTTAAAATCATATCTGACTCCACAAAAAGAGCCATGATTTAATTGGTTAATTAAGCAAAATATGAAAACAAAGTTGCTAAGAGGACTGGAGCATCTCCCTGTGAGGACAGGCTGAGGGAGTTGGGGCTGTTCAGCCTGGAGAAGAGAAGGTTGTGTGGAGACCTCATAGTAATCTTCCAGGAGCTGAAGGGGCTCCAGGGAAGCTGCAGAGGGATCTGTGTGTTAGGAACTGCAGGGACAGGACAAGGGGTAATGGGTTCAGACTGGAGGAGGGGAATTCTAGGTTGGATGTGAGAAAAACATGTTTTATTCTAAGGGTGGTGAGACCCTGTCCCAGGGTGCCCAGGGAGGCTGTGGCTGCCCCAACCCTGGCAGTGTTCACAGCCAGGTTGGATGAGCCTTGAGCAACCTGCTCTGGTGGGAGGTGTCCCTGCCCAGGGCAGGGGGGTGGGACTAGATAATCTCTAAAGTCCATTCCAACTCCTAAAATTCTATGTTTCCATGATTCTATGATTCTAGGAATATTAACACTGGAAAACAAATTGCTCCAGCTGAAGATTATTTGGTATAGAAATAGTTAAGTTAGTCATTTCATGAAGGCTGAGAATTTCAAGCAAAAATAGTCCTACATACCTTTTAAGGCTAAATAGAATCACCAGACACATCAATGTATTATTTGAACAAAACAAACAAGTATCTGATTTCTCTTTAAACCTAACTCATTGATTCAGTACTTGACTCTTTGTCACTGGTATTGATGAAGGACAGATATCCAAAAGCTGTTGGATTGATTCTCCATTTTAGAATCAGCATTCATAGTGGTTTTTCATGATTTCTAACACTTTCCAAATTGGACTAGTAAGGAAGTATTATTAAAAGCAGAACTTTGGAGTAAGTTTTTGCCTGCAGTACCTGGTTTGGTTGGTTTTTCTTCCCATCCTCAGAGTTCGATTAAATAGCCAAGAATAAAGTTTTCTGAACCTGAAAAATGTTTTGCCTGGCTTTGATTCAAGGTTAGGGTTGGTTCTTATTTCATACAAATGAGTTCCCTCCTCTCAATATACCACGTCTGGCAATGCAATACACATTCTAATGGAGACACATACTTGAAAAATATTGAAGCTCAAATTAGCAATTGCTTTACATAAAGAGCTGCTGTGGGGAAGGGGAGGGAATATTATGTGTCAGCTTCCAGAAGCAGCTGAGATACAGCATGAAGAATATGTGGCTGACCTGCAGGGATCTATTAACACTCTCTATCCTAGTCGTGGCTGTAGTAACTTGCTGGAATGTTTACTATACTCGTATGCTGATTTACTTTTAGAAGGGAGTAGTTAGAAAACTGCCAAGAAGGCAAAATAAAGATTCTCAATAAGTATCCTGCTGGTAAACATTTCAGAGACACTATGAAACAATATCTGAGTTATTAAGCTATTCCAGGGACCAGTCAGGTCATTTCTTCTGCTAACACTAAGAGCAGTAAGATTAGAAGAGCAGTAACACAGTAAAGAAGTTGTTCTAGCAGGAGGGTGAGAGCTTTATAATGCAAGATTAAACTTTGAGCATCTGACAGTGATAAAAAGAGGCAAAAATCTCTAGACAAAAACTTTCTGCTAAGCATTTTAGCTCCAGTGAGGATGTAACTGGGCATAATTAGCTCTTCCATGGTTAAATTAATAGAGTGAAAGGTGCTGAATCCTGACCTTATTTGGTACTGACTCTGAAGGAAAAATATCACTTCTAAACTCCCCTTTACAAATCAAACCCATTTTAAAATGAAGGTCAAACTATCTGTACATGCAGAGAATGACTTTTGGAAAACGTTTTGTCCTCACTTTTAGTGATCACTAAGGCTGATGACCAGTAAAACAAATTGCACTGCAATAGGAGACACATTTTAACTGGGTTTGCATCGTTGCTTTTTTTTTTTCCTTCCTGCTGTTTTTTATGCCACTTTCCAAAGTTTTAAAAAAAAAAGAAAAAAGGAAAACTGCTGTCATGGGTTTAATGTCTTTGCTCAGACTTCCCTGCTCATGAAGCATATTGCCAATCAGCATTACTGTCTTCAAACTCTGATACAATGGAAATGAATTTTATTGAGTTAAATTTTCTCTGAACAGACAGAAGTTCTAACAAATGCCCTGGCCACGGTTAAACTACAGGAAGAGGAGCCACTCAAAATCCTCTAAGTAGCAGCCACAGCATCTTTGTAAACAGGTAATGTCAAAAGAATCAGAGGAAGATAGCATGAAATAGTAAAGAAAAAGCAGCTCCTTCGACAAGTAATCAGCATCACAATAGGGAATATTCAGGAAACAAACAGAATTCATTTTGTAAGCTCCAGACTTTTAGACTAACAAAACAACCCACACACTTCTGCATCTGTTTCCATTTACTCGCGTGAGCAGCAGCAAGTTGACTAGAAAAGTGCAGAAATTTAAAGACAACTTGCCAACATTTCCAGGAGCTGCACTGATGTTCCAGTGGCAACAAGATCAGAGCAGCATCCAAATCCCAGGAATAAAGCCTGGCATGGATACACTTCAAACCAGGAGTGCATAGGGGCACAAAACCATGTTCTGTTCATCGTACAGTCAAAACAAAGGAAATTAAAAGACCTGATCCTCTGCAGTGACTTTCTGAAGTGCTGCCTAGCACTGTCTCTGGAGGTAGGCACAGCCCTGTATACAAAAAGAACAGAAAGACACCTAAAAAAAAAAAGCCCCAAACCCCAAGGTTTTGCTCAGGAAGGAAGTCATTCTGGCCAGAGTGCAGAAATCAAAGCTCTGTGAAGGCAAAGGAACAAGAAAGTAGCAGACAGGTCATGAGGTGTCAAAATATATACAGTAATTAAACTCTTTGTAAGCTGGAGAGAAAACTGAGTACAGAAAAAAAAAGGTATATCCAAAAGCCCTTTGGGATTTCCTAGGAGACTGCAGCATTCTGACCTCTGCCAAAATTAGTGCTGCTGATTTCAGGAGTGAACAAAGAGTGGGAAACTCACAGTGCTGGTAACTTCATGCGAGTAGGGTCCCAGCACTGAGAATGAGAAGGACTTTGCAAAGCAGAACTGTCTGAAAGCATATGAATAAGGCAATTTAAAACTCAAAGGGAGATACTTGACTGAGCCAAGCATACCTAAAAGGTTTAGCTGAGTCTGTCATGCAGCATTTCAGCAGCTTTCTATACTGCATATTGTACTGACCTGCATTAACTTTGCTTTTCACTTTTGTCCTGTATGATTTCTCCCTAGGAAACACGACACACATACAGAATAAGCAGTTGTTTCGCTAGGAAAAAAATTGAGCAAGGTCACCCCACACTGTGTCCAAAGAGGCATTAAAGGCATCTCAGTATCTCCCAATAACAAACCCATTTCTGTATGTCATCACAGTAAAGTACTAAGCAAAGACCTACAGCAAAATGAATCAATATGCAATGTATTTCACTCCCAGCAAAATTTCAGTGCTGTGTTTGAAGGTAACTTGAGGTATCCTTTGGTAAATGGTAACTTACTAAAGGTAGCCTGAAACCATAACAACAGGATAAGTGTGCCTGCTTAATTTTCTTTCCAAAAGAATAAAGTATGAAATAGAAAAACATGGATCATGCTTCACCTAAGCAACAATTGTGCCTGACAAAATATATGGAAGGTGTTTCTTAAAATCAAGTTGCCTGCAGTCAAATACACACAGAAAATGAATTGTCTGCAACTTGCTCACAAAGGGAATGGTTTTCATTAGGTCAGCCTAATGTGATGCCCCTGGTGACTTAGAGGTTCAACTTTAAATGTATCTCCTATTTCTTGAACAAATTTTAGGCTCTTGAATGCCTGAGACAAGTGTGAAGACACTGACTAGAGGCCACAGCAACGTTTTCCAGGGATACCACATTTTAGTAACACTGAGTAGGATCCAAACAGAAACAGAACATGGTCAGGGTAGATTGAGTACTTGGAGAAAACTCCAAAGAGACCTTTTGGCAGCCTCTCAGCACCTGAAAGGGGCCTACAGGAAAGCTGGAGAGAGGTGTCTCAACTGAAAGAGAGTAGGTTTAGATTAGATATTAGGAGGAAATTCTTCACTGGGAAGGTGGAGAGACACTGGAACAGGTTACCCAGAGAAGTTGTGGATGCTTCCAGAACATCCCTAGAAGTGTTCAAGGCTAGGGTGGATGGGTCTTTGAGCAGTCTGGTCTAGTAGAAGGTGTCCCTGCCTACAGCAAGGAGGTTGGAACTGGATGACCTTTAAGATCCTTTCCAACTCAAATTGTTCTATGTTTCTACTCTATGTTACTTGATCCCAGTCTTACAGTGTATGTAAATATGCACTACAGTGCATACCTATATAGATTGCATATATAAAAATATACATTATATTGCCTTTAAACAAGATTAAACCCCTGTACAAGTGGGACTCTAACCTACGTAGGGGACTCTAATCCCTGTACCAACTCAGGAATTTCACCTGTGGCACAGTGCCCTGTGTGGGACATCTCTCCATGACTTATGGGAACCCAAACAACCTACGTTCCAAAACACAAAAAAGCCCCAAACAAAACAAACAATCAAAAAAAAAAAACAAAAAAAAAACCAAATACCTTATCTTTCAAGCAGTCAGTCCTTGTCTGCTCCCACAGTGAGCTGGTGAAGTCAGGCACACACTGACCATGGAAGAAAAGACAGCTATGGATCATCAGGATGCTGCTGGACCTATGGTTGTGACTATCTCTACTGCACTATCCCAAACCTTGTTTGCTTCCTCCCTTTTCTGTTTCTCACTTTCCTGTTGTCCCTTCCCTCTCTCCCCCCTGAGTAACCAATAATAAAGTCTCACTCCCTAAAGGTATTTGACCTCATTTGTGTCTTAATTCACATTGGGGGAATCAACTGAACACTCCTGAGTCTTATCAGACCAGGACAACTCTTCACAATTTGAATCCATTGAAACTTGGGAAATCAAGGCAGGCAAAGAACATGAAATGGGAGCAATTACAACAGCACACAAACAAGTTGTAGACTCTGCATATGAGAAGCTGTCAGGCTGCTTTCTCTCCCTGTCTGCACTTTATTTCCTTCAAGGACTAATGAATTATTATTTAGGCAGCTTCTCCAGTTTTGACAACAAGCTCACTTAGCTCATCGGGGTTTTCTATGCTCTCTTCATCAGCACAGTAACATTTTGTTGCTTATTAAAATGTTCAAGGACTAATAACTTCAGGAGAGGTTTTCTGTTTAAACAACATAAACTGCTTAATCTGGTATGACAGAAACTAGGTCCCCAACTAAATTTCAATAAAGAAATAAAGGATTCACCTTTATCAAACAAAAGGTTTGTTTGACCATGAGGGAATAGAGAAAAAAAAAGTTCAGAATCTAAGCTAAAGGTAGATGAAAGGAAGAGAAAAGATGGAAGAAAAGAGGAGGGAGGTGAGAGAAACATAACCTTTGCAAATGTCCCAGGTTCTTTCAGAAGCAAACACAGGATAAAGCACTGGATGCACTGAGGCCACATCAGTTTGAATAACCCAACTGTGATCAAAGCCATTATTCACAAGCATTAAGTCAAATGCACACAGAAGTGTTTGGAGCATAAAGAGCTGTTGTTGCAACAAGATGACAGCAAGTACTAGCCAGAGTCAAGAAAAGCAGAGCTTCAGCAGCTGTTTGAACTTTTAAAAGGAGAAATTGTACTGCAGTAGCCAGTGCAGAATCAACATCTTCCTAATTGACTTTTTCCTCTGCAATTTTGCACGTGCTATATCACCAATATTTCCCTGTAATACAATAAATGATGTGAGCTTTCCACTGCCATTTTCATAGCATAGAATCATAGAATTTTGGGGGTTGGAATGGACCTTAGAGATCACCTAGTTCCAACCCCTGCCCTGGACAGGGACACCTCCCACCAGAGCAGGTTGCTCAAGGCATATAATTGACTCAGTCATGGAGGGGAGAGGGTCAAATACTAGTTTACATGAGTACTAACAAACTTGCAGCCAAAATCATTAAGGTAAACATTGGAGGCTGACAAATTCCATGAGGAAAAGATGTGATCTGCTCTCCTCGAGAGAATAACTGCAGTGGCAAGGTCACTAAAAGCATCTCTGATTAGGTTAAGAAAGAAATCATCAATAACTTTTACATTTTAGATTCAATCTCTAATGAAAACACTGAGTGATCTAGGGAAAATCAGTACTGGGGTTTAGTAATTTGGAATAACTTAATAAATTGTGGAGAAACATTTGGGCTAAGTATACTCCTATCATCAGCACAAGCACATTCTCTGAGTAATAGAGGATTAACATTGTCAGTGACTAAAACATCATCACTCTAGCAACAGAATATAAATGGTTTCTCTCCAGTAGCATTCTTTAAGTGATAAACTGATGTCTGGTCAGAATATAGACATTACTCAGTCTTTATTTTAAAGACATTGATCCCAAAATAATATTGAAATCTCTAAGTGTAGAGAGAACACTGGACTATTAAATTACACCGTTGCAGAAGGGGCTGTGCAAGCTTTTGCCATGAGATAATTAGTTTTGCCTCCATCCTGTTCAAATTCACTTTAAAATTAAGGTGTTCAGTTCTGACTTTCTGCCAAACACTGCGACAAAACATAGGCTGCAGCTGAGGCATCAGGAAAAGGAGAGGGGGAGCTGGGAGCCATCAGCAAAGCTAAAGAACATTACACTGTGATTGTGAAAAATCGAAGCAGGAGACAGCTTATAAAAAGAAGAAAATATAATGGTTGTTTATGCAGAGCCCTGGGATGGAGCATTCCACAACCAGCACAATACAAAGGAAGAGGAGGGAAGAATTTGGTCAACAACCTAGTGATGGTCTCAAAGACTTTGACAGTTGCCAAAGTGGCAGCACAACCTGATTCAGCAGCACAGAATATTAAGTGTGGCACTGACCTGGAAGGTCTGGTTTACAGTAGAGATGCATATGCCACAAGAAATAAGTAAATGCAATGAGGAAGAATAGAAAAAGAACCTCCAGGAGAATATAAACAAGGTCTCAGCAATTACCTGACAATGAGAAAAAGAGTGGTTTTCTCTTTTCTTACTGGGATGGAAAGGATTTGTCCCATTTACAGGTGCAAAATGGAAAACAAAACAAGGAAGACAGAGAACATATAACATCAGAAAATCCAGAATAAGTCAGTGCCTGAAGAACTACAGGTGAGGTAGGAACAATTTCTGTGAGGAAGCAATTAGGACAGAACACACAGTGCATTTAAAGCTTAGTAGGGATCATATCTTACAGCAAGAACAAACTGCAAATGCAGAGTAACAGGGCCTAGGTTACTACAGCATTAAATAAGTCACCTCCCATTTTCTTTGTTGCCCCAAAGGTTTAAGATCAGCACTTCCTAAAAACTAGGCATATAAAGCAAATTTTGAGTGTGAAGTTCAATAAAATCATCAAGCAAACGAGTGTCTTCTTTAAATGAACCTAGAAATAAATATAACATATATAAACATATATAAAACAAAGCTGATGGCTGCACAAAAGGAGTTTTTCCTGCTTTTAGAAGTCATGCACTGAACAACTCACAAACTGAGATGGAATATAGAGGGAATGTGTTCTCCAGTTCGGGTGAAGAAATGTAATGAAAACCATTTTACCTGGGTCACAAAATGTCTGAACTTTAACATCCAGAGCAATGACCATCAGAACTCAACAGGAATCAGTTGTCCCTGGAAATAAATTACTTGCATGTTCCTACAGATATAGTTACTATTTACAAACAAATGGGAGTGTAGGATTTCATGAGCTGTCAAAAGTGAACATATATCTTGTCAGAAGATCTTGAAGGTGACCTAACCAAACTTTATTCTGTGCTTTCCATAGCTATAACTGAGAACAGATTCCAGAATCAGTTTTGTCTACAGAATAAAATACAAAATTAAAGTGTTAGTGTTTCTTTTACGGCAGAAATATCGCAGCAATAATCATCACCATCATACATATTATCATTTTTATTACTTATTCTGATAAGGCACTGGAAAAATTGATCTCAAAATATTTATAGAGTTCTGTCCTAAATCAAAGCTTGGAGAAACAGGACTACAACATGCAACTTTTCAATATCTGAAGGGTCTACAAGGATCCAGAGAGGGACTCTGTGTGAGGAACTGCAGGGACAGGACAAGGGGCAATGGGTTCAAACTGAAGGAGGGAAAGTCTAGGTTGGATGTGAGAAAAAAGTTTTTTGCTGTGAGGGATGGTGAGACACTGACATCCAACCCTTAAATTCTATGATTCTGTGATTCTATACTAAGCTTTTTTATACAAGACACTTTCACTCAAATCTTGCTTTAAATAAATTAGATGTGTTTGATATGTCACCCTAACCTCCTGTGGATTCTGACTACAACACACGTGCTAGAAAATTGCCAAGACTGGCAATCCAACAAGGGAAGTCAAGCTCTGCTGATGAGTCAGGGATGAGGTTGGGTGAGATAAAATGAGCAGCACAGGCTCAGCTCAGGGCACTGATTCCATTCTGCCATCAGATGTACAATTATTGATCTCAGCAGTTTAAAAGAAAGGCATGCATTTGATGTAGCTGGCAGCAGCCTTCCAGCTAAATTGCTCTTCAGCTGGCAGACTATTCTGTGAGCTTTGTAACAGAGCAGTTCAGTAAATGCACACATTTTTTTGTGTTTCTCACAGTGCCTAAAACTGTGAGTAATCCGAACAGCTATTTAAACATTTTCAGTCACCACCCTAAACAGGTGTCAATGCAGCCTATGTGCATGGAACCTGCTGTTTGCCAACACCTGGTCAGGAAGGATTCACCACACAGAGTTCAGTACTCTGTTCAGCTCAAAAGATCATAGAATCATAGAATTTAAGCATTGGAATGGACCTTACAGATGATCCAGTCCCAACCCCTGCCCTGGGCAGGGACACCTCACTAAATCAGGTTGCACAAGGCTTTATTCAACCTGGCTTTGAACACCACCAGGGTTGAGGCAGCCACCACATATAAGAGATGTGTAAGAGATCACACTATGGAGAAAATAAATGAGCCCATCACAGATTTGGGCCTACAGTGCTTGGAAAAAAAGTCTTTGGGGATAACGTATTGTTGGTATGTGATATACTTTGGCCTAGATGGTTCCTAAGTAGATTTCCACTGTTAAAGATACAGTCTTCTTCCTTTCTCTTTCTTGTCACTCAAGGAAATTCAGGAAAAGAAAGGGGAGAAGAGAGGCACAAAAAAAATTATTTATCTTACAAACATAGAAGAGTAAACTATTAGAATCATAGAATCATCAGGGTTGGAGAAGACCTCTAAAGATCATCCAGTCCAACCATTAACCTGTCACTGCTGGAACCACTAAACCCTAACCCAGATCCTGCAGTGCCACATCAGACACCTCTGAAACACCTCCAGGGATGGTGACTGCACCACCTCCCTGGGCAATATCCCAGTGCTGAACACCACAACAGGGAAAACATTTCTCCTCACATCCAATCTGACTCTCCCCTCTCAGCTTATTCCCTCTATTGCCAGAAAATTGTTATTAAAGAGGCAAATCTAAAACTTAAAGCTACTTCTGTGCATGTGTTTGTACCTGCTCCTTACTCACCCACTCCTGTCTCGCATGTTGTTAATATAGTATGTGTAAAGGAATTAAAGCATGGCTTGTATGAGATTGTCTCAGCATTCCCAAAGAGAAATCCCAGCTAAGGCCTAAAGAATGAGAGCAGAAACTGATAAAAGCTGAGAGAAGAGAAATACAAGGGCTACACAGAAAAGGTAGTTGTACGAGGAGAGACGGAGAGGGTGAAGAGGGTCCGAATAAAAGTAGCAGTTAGAAGTAGCCTCAGAGAAGGAAAAGCCCAAAAGACAGAAATAGATCTTAGGAAAGGGAATGGGAGCCCAGCCAAGAGGAGGATCAGCACTTGCACCAGCTCCCTAATGAGGGTATACTTCAGGCGTCGATAAGAGATTTTCTCACAGGAAGAGCTTAATGGATACAGGAGGAATCCACTGATGGAGACAAATCCTGGTGGTGCCAAGTGAATCAATCTCCAGGGCATAGCACTACCTCCTTTACAAAGAACTCCCTTTGAAGCTGTAGGTACATTTGTTAACACAGTCTATATGGTTATCTGAGCAGAGACCATGCTCTTTTTTTGTGTGTTTATAGCATCTCACACAGAGGCCTTGGTTGCAAGGTAGACCCTCTGTGTGTTAACATGATAGCACTGATAACTAACATTATCCAAAGCTATCAACAACTGAATAGAAGGAGAAAGGTGGGAACTAGATGACCATGCAGATATCCTCCATCCAAGTACACCACAACAAAAAAGGACTAAATAGGAGCAGATTTCTGTCTCCCCTTACAGTTCCTTCCTGGAGCAGGAAAGCAGCACCTACATAACAGCAAATGTTATCACACCAGCAGAATTGTTTTCCCACCTGCTTCACCTGTTGGGTAGGAATTAGCTGAGTGATGCATGGGCCACATGTTTGTAAGTGCTCACAAGGTGATTATAAGAAAATAACCAGCATGATTATGCCATAAATCATTGTACATTGCAGAAAAGGAAGCTGAACTCAGATAGCTTAGGAGCCAATTTACCTGTATGCTTATCACTGTCAGTACACTGTGCCACATCATTCACTGGCTCCTCTGCAGAAGACCTTCACAAGCAGAGTCGAAAAGTTTGGGTTATTCTGCTGCTGTAATTTTCAAATGTGTTGTGCAGCCACTGCTCTTATCTGGTTGACATGATGCACGACCCCAGCCGAGGATAATAGCTCAGCTTGCTGCAAGGAGCCCACTTGAACTCTTCTGGCAAGAACAACTGAGTCATTAATTATCCCACAGCTGAATCTATTGAAGACTTATTAACACTAATTCACAAGAAAGGGGCTTGTTTGATTCCCAGCAGGGATGGAGAAGCTGAACTAGACTGTTATTAAAATGCACCTGATATTAAGGCAGTACCTCCCAAAGTGATGCAATTTTATAGGGATATTAGTCAGATCACCTGAAATGTACTTGACTTTTCTATAAATATTACTATTGTATTGCTATGCAATTACTGCTCTTTGGCAAACCAAACTTGCTTTAACTATAACACTTAGAATAACCTCTGGAGCTCCAAATATGATCTGAATTTACTGCAGTTATTCAAGACCAAAAGCTAAGTCTGCCTGTTAGAAATTTTTAGTGCTTGTTTAGAAATTTAAACTGATTACCACATAGAAATCTATCATGGATTAATTTAACCCAGGCACAGCTGCAGGTTGGGTGGGGAAGGAATTGAAACCAGCAGTGAGGAGAGAGACTTGGGAGTGACAGTGGATGAGAAGCTCAGCATGAGCTGCAGTGTGAGCTCAGCCCAGAAACCAATGGAATCCTGGGCTGAGCCACAGGAGTGTGGGCAGCAGGGCAAGGGAGGGGATTCTGCCCCTCTGCTCTGCTCTGGGAGACACACCTGGAATACTGCACACAGCTCTGGTGTCCTCAGCATCAGAAGGACATGGAACTGTGGGAGCAAGTGCAGAGGAGGCCACAAAGTTGCTCAGAGCACTGGAGCATCTCCCTGTGAGGACAGGCTGAGGGAGTTGGGGCTGTTCAGCCTGGAGAAGAGAAGGTTGTGTGGAGACCTCAGAGCAACTTTTCAATCTCTGAAGGGGCTACAAGAGCCAGAGAGGGACTCTGTGTTAGGAACCGCGGTTCCTTCGCGACACAGGACAAGGGGCAATGGGTTCAAACTGAAGGAGGGGAAGTTTAGGTCAGATATTAGAAAAAAGTTTTTTACTCTAAGGATGGTGAGACCCTGTCCCAGGTTGCCCAGGGAGGCTGTGGCTGCCCCAACCCTGGCAGTGTTCACAGCCAGGTTGGATGAGCCTTGAGCAACCTGCTCTGGTGGGAGGTGTCCCTGCCCAGGGCAGGGGTTGAGGCTGGATGGTCTCTAAGGTCCATTCCAACCCTTAAACTCTGACAGTTCTTTTTGGTTTTAAATGAGATCCTCATCCTGACAGGAAGATCTTCTTTCCTGTGCAGTCACTGTGCACAGATTGCCCAAAGTGTCGTGGATTCTCCTCACTGGAGACATTCCAGAACAGTCTGGACACAATCCTGAGCCATGAGCTCTGGGCAGGCCCTGCTGGAGTAGGAGGTTGGCCCAGATGACCCACTGTGGTCCCTTCCAGCCTCACTGATTCTGTGATTCCATAATTCTGTGACAAAACAGAAAATATTCCTTGTAGGATGAAATAACTTTCCCCATTTGAATCACTGGGGTTTTTTCGCATCCAGACCGAAAAGATTTCATAAAGATCTTCATCATAACAAAAATGTGACAAACACTGGAGTTGGCGACTGGTTTGACATAATGGTGTATTATGGAATGTGGAGTCAATGCTCTGTAACACTCAAAGCACTATTTATACAGTGGAAGGCTGTGGTTCTTTAAGAGAGACAGAATGATCACTTTTTAAATGTGAATAACTGGCTAGAGAACAACAAAGCTTCCTCTGAGCTGTTCAGAGGCTCATAATAAAGTGATTAGGTCTGGCTGTCTGTTATAAAATCTTCTTGTTAGTGAGGCACTTTTAATACCTCAGACTGAAGCTGCAAACTCAGGATCCACAAGTATTTCCAAAAGTGGCCATGAATTTCCAAACTGATTACAGCAGCCTGACAGAAACATTAGTAAAATCTTGACCTGGCAAAGTGCTGAGCAGTTTTCTAAGGTGTTGAACAGCCTCAAACCCAATTGTTTTGAGGAAAAGCTGTGGCTACTCACTGAATTTTAGGAATACTCAGCATTTTGCAAGATTTAACTCTGAAGATCCTAATTGAAAGTCAATGAGAGTTAGTTTCCTAAAGCTCAGTGTCTCTGAAATATTTCAGTGCTTGAAATCAGTGGAGTCAGCTCCCCAAGTGCCTTGGAAGCTCAGAGTTTTCACTTTGCAGAGAGCTGTGCCATGATGCTTGGCTCCAGCCTAAGTGCTCTGAATATCTCAAGGATAGACTGATGGATTTGCATGTCTGTCATCTTCTGCAACAAATGTATAACTGCCAAAGAAACAATAAGTTAGGGGGGAAAAAAGGCCCTTAGTAATAACCCCAGACAATTAATTTTTCACATGTGCCATTCGTAGGAGAGAGATCACAATTCTGCAGTGTTAAAGGAAAGTAGAATGGAGAAAAGGAAACAAAATCACATTGGAAGATGATATAGGAAATCTGATTTATCCATCCAGGTCTGTTTGTGCTCCTTATAAATCCTATACATCCCAGTTATTTCTTAGGTAAATAGTATGTGATTGTTAAAATTTCGGCTTTACTTTGAAAAGAAAATGCATCACTAAAGCATTTCTTCATAGGCAAGAACAGAACTGGGCTGGAATACTGCACACAGTTCTGGGGCCCTCAACATAAAGAGGACATGGAACTGTTGGAGCAAGTGCAGAGGAGACCATGAAGTTGCTCAGAGCACTGGAGCATCTCCCTGTGAGGACAGGCTGAGGGAGTTGGGGCTGTTCAGCCTGGAGAAGAGAAGGTTGTGTGGAGACCTCAGAGCAACTTTTCAATCTCTGAAGGGGCTACAAGAGCCAGAGAGGGACTCTGTGTTAGGAGCTGCAGTGACAGGACAAGGGGTAACGGATTCAAACTGAAGGAGGGAAAATTTAGGATAGATATTAGGAAGAAGTTTTCCCTGTTCTGGTGGTGAGACCCTGTGCCAGGGTGCCCAGGGAGGCTGTGGCTGCCCCAACCCTGGCAGTGTTCACAGCCAGGTTGGATGAGCCTTGAGCAACCTGCTCTGGTGGGAGGTGTCCCTGCCCAGGGCAGGAGTTGGGGCTGGATGAGCTCTAATCTCCATTCCAACCCCTAAAATTCTATGATTCAGCAGACACAGCTCATTGCCCCAAAAAGTATAAGCATATGAAATCTGTGAACCACTTGTCAGAAGACAAAGGTAATCAAAAATATGATCACAATCCTGGTGGTGGTAACTCCAGCAATACTCCCAACAACAAGGTCATTATTACTAGGATGTACTAATAATCCATGTCATACTTGTGCCAGGCCTTAAGAAAGAGTTTGGGGGTTAGCCTGGATGTCTCTAATTCTCTCATGTGCCCCACACTGTGGCACCAAGAGCTCTGACCTCTCTGGAGCCCCAGCCTGGCAGGACTGTTCTCCTTGAGCAGATCTGTTCAGAACAGGAAGCACATAGGGAAACCAGCTGAGTTTTTGAGTTTGCAATGTGCTTCCTCTCTATAAAAGCAGAGTTTAGCACCACAGTTTTGCATTAATTTAGGGCAGGCATTTTGTCATGCAATTAGAATGCAATTAGACTACTGTCCTCTTGCAATATTGATTGGATTTATAATCTGCTGGTTAAGTTAAATTGTTTTAATATGATCTCTCTCAACTCTTTCTCCAGATACTACCTTTTTATTACTGCATGGATTTTAGGAGATATTTAATCTCATTTGAAGTAAAAGGAGAAGAGAAAGTGAGTGCAATATATATAAAAGCAGGCATTAACCATTTATGCAGTACAGTTAAGCATGGCACAATCAAGATGACCTCAATAACTCTAGGAGGAGCATATCAAGGGTTGTCCTGTATGGTCATAGAATCATAGAATCATAGAATTTTAGGGGTTGGAATGGAGCTTGGAGATGATCCAGCCCCAAGCCCTGCCCTGGGCAGGGACACCTCCCACCAGAGCAGGTTGCTCAAGGCTCATCCAACCTGGCTGTGAACACTGCCAGGGTTGGGGCAGCCACAGCCTCCCTGGGCACCCTGGGACAGGGTCTCACCACCATTACAAGGAAAAACTTCTTCCTAATATCCAACCTAAATTTTTCCTCCTTCAATTTGTACCCATTACCCCTTGTCCTATCCCTGCAGTTCCTCTCTCCCAAATCTTAGCATCTGGACAAAAATGAATAGTTTATTCTCTCAGCAAATCAAACCCAGAGTTCTTAAAACCAGCAGAAATGCCTGGGCACCCTGAGCATAGGAGTGAAGCTCTGGTTCCACCTGCCCTACCTTGTCAGCCTGTGGAGCATGGTGCTGGCTCTGAAGGGTTGTGGCAGCTGTCACTGCTCTGTTCTTCCCTTCAGGGACATTGCATTTGATTTCAGATAATGCTTCCATCAGCTGCCACAAGAGCTTCTCTTCACACCATGCATAGCAACCTGGAAAAGTTGGGAAGTTACAATTTGCTGCTATGTATTTGTGAGCTTAGGTTGCATCTGAAGATGGTGAGTCAAATGAACCTTAATGGGTCAGTCTCATGATTTAGTAATTCCAGACTGTGACCAGTGATTTTTTGGAGCAGATGACTCATTTGGTCCCTTCCAACCTAACTGATTCTGTCACAAAAGAGGAAATATTCCTTGTAGGATGATGAAATAACATTCCCCATATGACTGGGATTCACCACACAAACCTCACCAGCTCGAGCTATGCCTCATCCTGAAGCCTCATGTGGTTAGAAACTGGACAGGCAAGAACTCAAACCTTCAACCTAATTGTCTGAAGTGTGACCTCAGCTAGCTCCACTCCCCTTCCATTTTTACAAGCCAGCCCAGGATGCCATTGGCCTTCTGAAATAACATTCCCCATATGACTGGGATTCACCACACAAACCTCACCAGCTCGAGCTATGCCTCATCCTGAAGCCTCATGTGGTTAGAAACTGGACAGGCAAGAACTCAAACCTTCAACCTAATTGTCTGAAGTGTGACCTCAGCTAGCTCCACTCCCCTTCCATTTTTACAAGCCAGCCCAGGATGCCATTGGCCTTCTTGTCTTGCGTAGCACTGCATGGGATTGTTACTGGTTCAGGAAAAACATGAAATATTTTTTATTGCTTTCTCTTATTTTCTTGAAATCATTTGACCAGATCTCTTGTTGCTTTTATGTACACAGTGCCCAGAAGTGTGTTATATGCTCTTCAGTTGCTTGTCAATACCTTTATTTATTTCAAAATCAATCTTCTCACCATTAAATCTACTCAGATGACAGATTTTGTACCTGTAATAGTGTAGTTTCAGTGCAGCTTATATATTTTTCAGAGAAAAAACCCAGCCATCCTGGATTGTTGTAGCCACTTTTGTGTTGCCTTATACATAAAGTATTTTTAAGGGTGGTTTGAATCACATGGGAGCAGCAGGCAGTTCATTGAGATGCCTATGAAGAGATACCTACTACACATTGATTTTAACTTCTGCAGTAATAAACAGAGTAAAGAACTGGATTGTTAAAAGCCAGGATAGTAGAGAAAAAAAATAAATAAGTTTTAAAAACTGGTTATAGATTTTTATTTTTATTTTAAGGCTAGAGTTCCTTGTTTCTGGCATCAAATGTATTTCATCATCTAAAGTTTCACTCTTACTTTACCTGTTAGAAGAATCACATCTAGTGGTTTCTTGCGCAGGTTTGGGCTGAGGCAGAGCTAACTTTCTTCCCAGTGGCTAGTGTGGGGCTGTGTTTGGGATTTGTGCAGGGCACAGGGTTGGTAATGCAGAGATGTGTTTGTTGTTGCTGAGCAGAGCTGACCCAGAGCCAAGGCCTTTGCTGCTTCCCACACTGCCACATGGCAAGGGAGTTGGGGCTGCATGGGAGGTTGGGAGGAGACACAGCTGGGACAGGTGACCCAACCTGACCCAAGGGATATTCCACACCATAGCACATCATGCTCAGGGTGTGCAGTGGGAGGAAGGAGGAGGAAGGGGAGGATGTTTGGAGTGATGGTGTTTGTCTCCCCAAGGAACCATCCCAGGTGATGGTCCCTGCTCTCCTGGAGGTGCTGAACACCTCCTGCCCGTGGGGAGCAGGGAATGAATTCCTTGGTTTGCTTTGCTTGTGTCTGTGGCCTTTGCTTTCCCTATTAAACTGTCTTTACCTCAACCCATGAGTTTTCTAGCTTTTACCCTTCTGATTCTCTCCCCCATCCCACTGTTGGGCAGTGAGAGAGTGGCTGTGTGTGGCTTGGTGGCCCCTGGGGTTAAACCTCAACACTTCTACAGTCTGGGATAACAAATGAAAGACCCTGCACTCTTAAACAAGCACAGAACATTCCAAGGAGTAGAGATCCTTGATCCAGCACTGACTGAAGCAGAGGGAACTGCAGAGAAACAGGGGGAAAAAAAACCAAACAAGTAGAAACTGTGAAACAGGAGTGAAAATTCAAGGAAGAAACATGCTGATCCACCTGAGAGCATAACTGATATTAAATTAAAGGAGAATATCTTCTGAAATGCCCTTGATAGATAGATCCCCATGCTTTAAATGAAGCCATAAAACATATTATACAGTGAAAAGTGTTGAGAGGGCAGCTGGAGCAGCAAAATATTCCCAGTGTTGCTCATGAGAAATATATTTGCAGAATGGAACACAGAAGGCTCAGAACGTTACCTTTGTGTATTGGCAAGTGATATCTGGTGTTAGGTTTACCCCTAAACTACATCAAATCATTTCAGGGATTTTTGAAAGATTACCTGGCTGATAAAATCCTAACTGATAACAAAGACAAATTTTACAGGGAGCTCTAATTCACATAGAACAACACTCAAATAAAGAAAAAAAAACCCAGATCTAATAGAATATATTTATCTCAGGCATAATATGAGATTTGGAAGGCAATAATCAGGCCACCAAATTGGATGCCAGGGTTAGAGCTGCTGAGTCCTTACCAGTAAAGATTGTAAATATTGGCCTTTGTCTGTAGTACCACCTAGTGTCAAAAACTCTGATCTCCAAGCTGAGAAGAATTGGATTGAACTCCATCCATAGATGCTTTTTTAACCCTGTCCAGAACAACCAGACAAGCAAGGAAAGGAAGGAAAGGAAGGAAGGGAAGGAAAGGAAGGGAAGGAAGGGAAGGAAGGGAAGGAAGGGAAGGAAGGGAAGGAAGGGAAGGAAGGGAAGGAAGGGAAGGAAGGGGGTTTCCTAGCTGTCCTCTGCAGTACATTAATCAGTCATGAAATGTCCTGGTTTGAAAGACCACTAAGCATATGCTTTACCATTTGGTCCCAAAGAAAGCAAGTCTTCTCCATGTAAGGTGTTCTTTGGTTTAGCAGCGGTATGACCAACAACCAAAGATACTAAATACTGACACAAAGCAAGAGATAAAGAAATGTTTGTACATTGCACACTTTTGCTTGCTTTATGGAAACAGAATTTTGGGCTGAAAAGAAGTTTGGGTTTTTGGCACTGCAGCCAAAGTTCCCCCAATATTATGCACATGTCTAAGTGCAGTTAAATTTTTCCACAATGTGAAGTAGCAGAAATACTGTAGGTCTTCTCTGAACCCTGAGAGAGAGGAAGCTGCAGTGAGAGAGGCTGTGGTGGTGCAGTCCAGGGACAGCTTTGCAAGTGCCACAGTTTAAAGAGAACATTTAGGCACTGGAGCAAGTCCAGCCAAGAACAATGAGGGCAGGAAAGATCTAGAACACATATCTGGTGAGGAAGGGCTGAGGGAGTTAGGTT
>NW_008678971.1:0-882 GCF_000695815.1 Acanthisitta chloris
TGTGATGGTTTGGTAGTGTAATGAGATTCTCCTCACTGCTGTTTGTACACTCCTGTTTTCATTCATGTCACAGCAGCACTGTGCAACCTCCCCAGCCTGTACCATCAGCCACAGCTGCGGAGCCTGAATGGGAAGAGAAGCCTCGAAAAGACAGAAAGTTTATCAAAAAAATATCATCAATTACCGCAGAAGAATATGAAAACGTTCCTGTGTAAGTAATTGTGGCTTAACTAAGTCCCTGTCGTATCAACTCTGGGTGGAGCATGTGGGTGTGGGAAAGTGAGTTCACAGAATCAATCAGGCTGGAAAAGACCTCTGAGGTCACCAAGTCCAACCCATGACCTAACACCACCATGTCAACTAGACCACGGCACTGAGCACCATGTGCATTCTGTCCTCCATGGTGGAGTTCCTGCAGAACTGGGACTGACAGAGATGGTTTGGGATATTATATGTTCCACAGGGTGAAACATCATGGCATTACCTCCAAAGAGCATAAATGCAACCCTGGCAGACTGGGACTCTGTGTTAGGAACTGCAGTAGCAGGACAAGGAGGAATGGGGAGAAATTGGCAAAGGGAAATTGAGGTTCGATGTCAGGAAGAGGTTTTCCCTGTTGTGGTGGTGAGACACTGTGCCAGGCTGCCCAGGGAGGCTGTGGCTGCCCCAACCCTGGCACTGTCCATTCCAGGTTGGATGAGCCTTGAGCAACCTGCTCTGCTGGGAGGTGTCCCTGGGTGGGACTGGATGGGCCCTGAGGTCCCTCCCAACCCAAACCAGTTTGGGATTCTGGAGTCCCTCTGCCCTTCAGCCAGGCTGGGAGAGCTGGGGGTGTTCAGCCTGGAGAAGAGAAGGATCCAGGGAGCCCTCAGAGCCTCTTCC
>NW_008678971.1:1049-1380 GCF_000695815.1 Acanthisitta chloris
GGAGGCGGTGGCTGCTCCAACCCTGGCAGTGTTCACAGCCAGGTTAGATAGAGCCTTGAGCAACCTCTGGTGGGAGGTGTTGGGTGGGACTAGATGATCTCCAAGATCCATTCCTGCCCCTTAACATTCTGTGGTACCTACATACTGTGTGTCTAAATCCCATTCCAGATAGGTATCATGGGATTTAGAATCGTAGAGTCATCAGGGTTGGAAGAGACCATCATGATGGAGCCCAACTCTCCACTGTAACCCCTAAACCCTAAGCCATATCACCCAGTGTCAGATCCAGACACCTCTTAAACACCTCCAGGGCTGGTGACTCCACACCTTC
>NW_008678971.1:1484-2798 GCF_000695815.1 Acanthisitta chloris
GGAGGCGGTGGCTGCTCCAACCCTGGCAGTGTTCACAGCCAGGTTAGATAGAGCCTTGAGCAACCTCTGGTGGGAGGTGTTGGGTGGGACTAGATGATCTCCAAGATCCATTCCTGCCCCTTAACATTCTGTGGTACCTACATACTGTGTGTCTAAATCCCATTCCAGATAGGTATCATGGGATTTAGAATCGTAGAGTCATCAGGGTTGGAAGAGACCATCATGATGGAGCCCAACTCTCCACTGTAACCCCTAAACCCTAAGCCATATCACCCAGTGTCAGATCCAGACACCTCTTAAACACCTCCAGGGCTGGTGACTCCACCACTTCTCTGGAAAATATTCCTGTACCTGAACAACCCTTGGCACTTTGCATCTTCCAAGACTCCTTTTCCTCTCTCCCATCCTACCACAGCTGGAAGGTGGGGAAAATCGAGGTGGTTTTCACCCCCTTTACGCTGAAGAGGAAGGATCATCTATCCCTAACACCCTCAAGTCATCCAAAGGGATGCAGAGGCTGTGGTGGCTCCACAGCTTTAGAACTGGGCAGCAGGTGTTTAGCAAAGGGACTTGCTGTGTTGAGAGGCAGATATGGAGCTCCTTGATCAAACAACACTTTGCACAGTAAGAAACTTACAAATTATCCAATTCAAATCTGCTGCAAAAAGGCTCTTTGTGGAGGAGGAGAAAGGAAATTGCAGTGTCTCCTTCTGCTCACTCTGAGTTCAAGGCAAAGGAAAGTGTTTGCTTTATTCTGTGTCTAAAATTCTTGCTGCTTCCTGAAATTTTTGCTGCTTAAAGTGGTTTAGAATCTGCACCCTCAAGTCTCAGAAAATCATAACTTGGGGGAGTATGTTTCTTGTAGCCTAAACCTGTCTGAGGGAGCAAGGCCTGAGCACTAGGAGGTTTATCTCCGATACAGTCACACATATGTGACATTTTGGTGTCCTCCCGTTCTCTGAGGAACACAGCACTGCTGTGGTTTTCATACCTATGAAAACAATGTTTTGGAAAAGGTTTTCTGTGGGTTAAAAGAAGAAATTGGGTCGCTTGTTAGATTTTAAGTAAAAAGGTTTCTGGATTTTATTGCCTTTGAAATAGTGAAGCAGATTTTAAAGTAATTTTAAATTTAAATCAAGGGGCTGGATTTGGAGCTTCCCAGCTTCGTATTTTCGTGTTGGTGTATGAACTAAATGTCTGTTAGTGGCTGAAATCAAAGTCATCATTTGTGTGTTTGCCAGCAGTGGCTGGACAGGACCTCCAGGAGGCTGTGGAACACCTGGAGGATTTATGATCCTTAGCTATGCACAGAGT